>NC_090258.1:19932885-19945385 GCF_037325665.1 Littorina saxatilis
GAGAGAGAGAGAGAGAGAGAGAGAGAGAGAGAGAGAGAGAGAGAGAGAGAGAGAGAGAGAGAGAGAAAGAGAGAGGAAGAGAGATGATAATGACGATGATGATGATGATGATGATGATGATGATGATGATGATGATGATGATGATGATGATGATGATGATGATGGTGGTGGTGGTGGTGGTGGTATGTGTGTACGTGTAGTATGTTTTTAAACTCCTCTTTTTTTTATTTAACCAATGTTGATCTCTTTCTCTCAGTTTGCTGGCGTGGAACAGCAAACAAGTCCAGCAATTCACCGGACAGTGCAACAACAAAAGACAGAAGTGCCTGGCCACAAAGCAGGTGTTCGACAGAATGGGGCAACAGCAATGTCCAGCCGGTTCCAGTTCCAAGGAAATCAGCATGGTTTACCCTTGGGACTTTGCTCAGTAGGTAAAGACATATTAATACTTTACAATTTGTCAGTACTTAAAAACAAGTCGCGTAAGGCGAAAATACAATATTTAGTCAAGTAGCTGTCGAACTCACAGAATGAAACTGAACGCAATGCCATTTTTCAGCAAGACCGTATACTCGTAGCATCGTCAGTCCACCGCTCATGGCAAAGGCAGTGAAATTGACAAGAAGAGCGGGGTAGTAGTTGCGCTAAGAAGGATAGCACGCTTTTCTGTACCTCTCTTTGTTTTAACTTTCTGAGCGTGTTTTTAATCTAAACATATCATATGTATATGTTTTTGGAATCAGGAACCGACAAGGAATAAGATGAAAGTGTTTTTAAATTGATTTGGACAATTTAATTTTGATAATAATTTTTATATATTTAATTTTCAGAGCTTGTTTTTAATCCGAATATAACATATTGATATGTTTTTGGAATCAGCAAATGATGGAGAATAAGATAAACGTAAATTTGGATCGTTTTATAAATTTTTATTTTTTTTTACAATTTTCCGATTTTTAATGACCAAAGTCATTAATTAATTTTTAAGCCACCAAGCTGAAATGCAATACCGAAGTCCGGGCTTCGTCGAAGATTACTTGAACAAAATTTCAACCAATTTGGTTGAAAAATGAGGGCGTGACAGTGCCGCCTCAACTTTCACGAAAAGCCGGATATGACGTCATCAAAGACATTTATCAAAAAAATGAAAAAAACGTTCGGGGATTTCATACCCAGGAACTCTCATGTCAAATTTCATAAAGATCGGTCCAGTAGTTTAGTCTGAATCGCTCTACACACACACACACACACACACACACACACACACACACGCACAGACACACACACATACACCACACCCTCGTTTCGATTCCCCCTCGATGTTAAAATATTTAGTCAAAACTTGACTAAATATAAAAAGGGGTAACAATACAGTTATATTTGTTTTTATGTGCTGTTTTCTCCAACTCACACACACACAGACACACACACACACACACACACACACACACACAGACACACACACCACACACACACACACACACACACACACACACACAAAACAACACACACACACACACACACACACACACACACACACACACACACTACATTTTCGATAATGTCACCATACCATACCAGCTTAGAAATGGCAAGTGGATAGGTACCCAAAACCAGACTTGAGCTGTGCAAATAGTGGTTAGTAAATAACATGTTGATCAACTCTGTGGTTGCCTTTGTTTCAGAGAAGCAAATCGTCTACCTTGCGAATGAGGCAGGGGTACAGAGGAGGGTAGCAACTTCAGTCTTCGGCATGGTGCATCAATACTTAGGCATGCAGTTTTGTGTGTGAATTAACAGCACAAATCCGTCTTGATCGTCGGCCACATCAAGTTCGACCGTGATTGGCATTTCAGTTTGTTGAAAGTAAAGGGAGACGTTCGATAGCAGAGTGCACGGATGACATTTTCAATTCAGTGAAGTGATGGACAGACTGACAGACCCACGTGTGCAAGGACACACAGCACCATGTTACTTTCTACAACTGGAAGCTGTATTTACCAAGAAAACTGAACAATTAATCCTTGTTATGAAATTTAGAAGTACCACAACTTCAGGTCCACAAGTGTGTGTGTATTGTTTTCAGCAGAAAACCTCAAATAGTTTGTGTTTGTATGTGCGTGGGTGAAGAAAGAATAGAACATGGAGGGGGGAGAGGTAGTATGAAAGAAGAAGAAATATTCGAGAAAAAAAATCATATGGCTGATTGTTTTTTCTTCTGCATGGGAGGAGAGAATGATAGAAAAAGACGAAAAAGTAAAAATTAGGGTAACGTTACAAAAAGGGCAATAACTCTGGAATGAAACATTATTTTGACCTAAAACCATACATGTAATAACGGCAGATGATTGAACTTACTATTTCCCGGCAAAAGTTTGTTTTTAAAAGTTTGGCCATTTTAAGTCATTTTGGGGGTATCTCCAAAAAAGGGTCATAACTCCGTGAAAAATAAATTTGAAGGTCTGAAATTCTCACATCACGTTCTAAATATAACAGTCTGTCAAATAAAATCAAAAACTCAAAATCGATAAATTTGTCAAGAATGTCCCTTTTCGCAGAAATGGCCACATATAATCATTCTGATGAAGGTGGAAGACACCCATCTTGCATGTTCCAGTGACGGGCGCAGTGGCGTGGTGGTAAGACATCGGCCTCCTAATCGGGAGGTCGTGAGTTCGAATCCCGGTCGCTGCCGCCTGGTGGGTTAAGAGTGGAAATTTTTCCGATCTCCCTGCAGGTCAGCTTATGTCCCGACCTGCTAGTGACTTCGTGTGTACACGCAAGCACAAGACCAAGTGCGCACTGAAAAGATCCTGTAATCCTTGTCAGAGTTTGGTGGGTTATAGAAACACGAAAATACCCAGCATGCCTCCCCCGAAATCGGCGCATGCTGCCTAAATGGCGGGGTAAAAACGGTCATACACGTAAACATCCGTGCTAAAAACATGAGTGAACGTGGGAGTCTAAGCCCATGAACGAAGAAGAAGAAGAAGAAGAACTGAGAAGAAGAAGAAGAAGAAGAAGAAGAAGAAGCATGTTCCAGTGCGTTCATGACTGACAGCCGACCCCTTGTGTAGCCTATTCATAATCACGACAAGCTTTGAATAAAAACAAACAAACGAACAGAAGTGCTAATAAGATGAAAACAGATTACCTTTTTTTCATTAAAGCTGCAGAGTGTATAAATCACCATGTTCGCAACCTCAACGCTGTTTGTGTACCAAAGGGTGAGTTTACACAAATGTGACCCTCCACCACGGAATGAGTCGCATGTCACCTCGCGCGGTTCTGCGCTAGGCTTATTATAAGTCTGGGGGATGTCTGGTAACAGTGTGAGGGTCACCTTAGTCACAGGCTTGTAACTCAAAGAGTTTTCGCTCTTTTCTAAAACGGGTTTCTTCACTGGATAGAGCATAAACAACTCTTTAGGAAAATGTAAAAACATGAAAATCCTGCAAAGGTGACATACGACTCATTCCGTGGTGGAGGGTCACAAATGACAATGTGAACCGTCAGGATTAACAAACAAGGACATGTTTAACAATAAAGACACATTTTTTTCCCCAGTGAAGCGGCATGGCTTCTTTAGCACGACGCAACGGGAGTACAAAGGAACAAACAATGTCAAAACAAGTATTGACAAACTCAAAACAGAGTACCAGACAAAGGAAGATCTCGACTGGAGATAGTATTATTTATTGCTTTCGCCTTGCTTGTCTTTTCCGAAGCCAAATCAATCTTGGAAACAACACACACACTCAAAACATTATTTTCGTTAGACTATATACCGAACAAGAGATGAACGCGGATAATTATATATGGCATTCAGCTTTCACAACAACAAAAAACACAACTAATAAAGAACGTGCACACACGTATACAGGAGTGCAGGTACAAACACACTGAACAACAGAGCAGTTTGATATCACCGGCTACACGTTCTTATTGATCAAGACGTTTTCTTTAAATATAATTTAAATTCAAACAGTAATTCGAAGAGTTCTGCATTCATCCTCTTGCTGTCTACTAAATCAAAATGCCTTGAAGAGCCATATGATTGGAAAGGCGGGGGGGGGGGGGGGGGGGGGGGAGAGGGGTTGTAGCCATTTGGTGGTGCACTTGACTTATTATCCTTGATTACAAGGATCGCGGGTTCGAATCCAGAACGGGACGGACACGGACTAACTGTGTGTATTCATATTCCCTGCCTCTGTCACCGCTGTGGTACGTAAAAGACCCCGGTCATTCTACCAGAAGTGCTGATAACAACTTAAACACGCACACACTTTGGTAGTGCGACTCTTGTTGTTGCTAGCTTTCCACTGAGATGAAAGGACCCGAAGGTTCCTGCAATAGGATGATAAAGTTATGCAAATCATACAGCAGCAACAACATCGAATTGACCTCGACATGAGTTCGTTATGATTTTGTTCAAAAAACAACACACGCAAAAACACATGTCAACACACACACACACACACACACACACACACACACACACACACACACACACACACACATACACACACACACACACACACACACACACACACATGCACACACACACACACACACACACACACATACACACACAAACACACATACACGTTTACACCGGCACACATTACACATATTTTAAAGGCGCAGTGGAGCTCACAGCCTTCGCTTCGTTTTCCGTTTTTGTTGCAGCTGAGTGCATTTACAGTTCAAAAATCTTCCTATGGTAGTAAAACAAACCCAAAACTACCCAACGACGACATCTGTGAAGCTCGACAGTTTCTTGTTCACGCGAGTGCATAAATTAACCTAGTTATTACGTGGTGTTTGGTCGGAGTTCGATTCAACTGAGTGATTCCGGCCTCCATTTTGTTTTACACAAACTCATGATGATGTCTGACATAGTTTGCTAGTGACGTGTCTTTTTGTGCATGATGTGGTGATCTACCTGATCTAAATTTAGATCCAAAAATAGGTCAAGACCAGCCGGGTCCGAGTACGAAATTAACTCGTAAAAAAATCGCAGTTCTTGACTCTTTGGGTGCAAGTCAATGAAACTTGGTAGTTCTTCTAACGGATAGCTGCCTGAGGTATGACTAAAAGCCCCAGGGGCTCCGTGCACCTGGATTTGACAAGTTCAGTACCTTTAAACATATATTTTCGCTCTCTCCCCATCTCTGTCTCTGTCTCTGTCTCTGTCTCTGTCTCTGTCTCTCTGTCTCTCTGTCTCTCTCTCTGTCTGTCTGTCTCTCTCTCCCTCCCTCTCTGTCTGTCTGTCTGTCTTTCTCTCTCTCTCTCTCGCTCTCGCTCTCGCTCTCGCTCTCTCTCTCCGTCTCTCCCTCTCTCTCTCTCTCTCTCTCTCTCTCCCCCCAGACTGTACCTCCTGTCGTAAAGGTGGGTAACCCTGCATGGTTGCAATGGCACCCCACGCGATGACGCCTTTGATGTGCTAATACGTTGCAACAAAACAGTCTCTTATCTTACTGTGCGGGTATTCTGAGCATCTAATTTATTTGCCAGCCCCATACTGCGTCTGGCTCGCAAATTGGTTGTGACTGAACAGTCTAGTATGGAAAACGTTTGTAATTTGTGACGCGGTCGGGTTCGTTCGGATAATATAAGATGTTTGATGGGTTGTTGACAGACCAGCTTTTTTGTCGTCCGAGGGGGAGCATATCGTCTTTTGTTTCATATTTATTGACCAAGGCCGAAGGCCGCGGTCAATAAATATGAAACAAAAGTCGATATGCCCCCCGAGGACCGACAAAAAAAGCTGGTCTGACAACAAACCACCAAACATCGTTTTTGTCATCATTTTGGTAGTGAGAAAATAAGATAACAATCAACACAGGGAGCCATGCTTTGAAACACGGGTTCCGTGCTGATAACCACACGAGTTCCGTGCGGATAACCACTGGCAATCAAAGCTGGCGTGTGAAAGCAACTTTCTGTATTTTTGAGTTCATAAAATGTTGGGATGAACATGTCAGGTTTGAGGATGCACAGTTCTGTTTGTTCATCTCGGTATTCCACTCCCTCGGCTTTCTGTTGTGAGTATTAAGCTTAGTAATCGAATGTGGAAGCTACGTTGGGTCAAACGGGTCACAGAAGATTTGCGTCGTGCAGCGAAGGAAAGAATCGCGATCTTGTTTCCGACTCAGTACCTCTTTGTTTTTCATTTGACCTGTCAATCTGCTTGCTCGGCTTTGTGAGATGTTTGCATACCTTCTTGCTATTTTCTTTGCTTTTATTATTTCTTATTTGTGCTTCGTTTATCGATACAACGTCTTGTGCACGGGTCAAAATGTGTGTGTCAGGGGTCAATTGGTTTGACTTGAACTTGATGTTCGTGTTTCTCACAAAAAGATACACGCACTCCATTACTTTGTAAGAAGACATAACATATCGGTAGGTTTCATTTGTTTGTGATGAATTTATTGAAGTAGTTTTTTTTGTTTGGTTTACTTTTGCAAAGTTTGCCAGTTGGTTTTTGGAACTTTGCAAAGCAGTGTCGTGTCGTCTGTTTAGGTCTGGGGAAACGCCAATGAAAAGAGCCGAAGAATCCTCGAGCGTTTCTATTGGGTTTGCTTTTGATTATCCATGTAATAGGGCTTCCTGCAACTATGGTACGTAACCGGGGATTTATTCCCCGGGGAACATGAGATTTATTTCCCAGGTGCTTGTGAATGAAAACTCGTGAAAATGATGACAATGAATGACTATTGGGGAATATTTTGTAATAGGTTAAAATGTACATAAGTGTTCAGTGTGTTATGTGAACATTCTTTCTGTCGGTTCATGTCTCTGTGTGCATGCATGCATGAGCATGTGTGAATGTGTCTGTACATGTGTGAATGTGTCTGTGTGTCTATATATTTATTTGGTGTACGTGCGTGTGCGCCCGTGCGCGTGTCTGTTTGAGCTCGCGCTCATAATAGTTGTGTTCTTATATGCCGCCCCGCTTCCACCCCCCACTCCCACCCTCGCACGTGAGGCTGTTGATATCCTGGCACGCATGACATAATTATGTTGTTGTTGTTGTTTCCATGAACAATCTGCACTAACAAAAAAAGACATGAAGATTATGCTTGGCATGGCATAAAGTCTGGCGCTTTTACTTAGCACACATCTTACGTTTTTGATATATGTTTCCCAAACTTCCTGTTTTTCTCCTCACAGAAACGAAACGTCAGTCGCATACACACGTCACGCTACACTCTCTTGACGCAACCGGCAGTGCAAGTACGTAAACTATGATTACTAGAGAGGGCACAATCATGCTGTAGACAATGCTATCAAGGTGTTACTGATGTGTGCAGAGAGAACAGACACCGCATGCGTGCTATTTCAACCAAAGACCAAAGGCTCGACTACTCTAGTGAGATTCGTTTAGCAAGGCTAGCCCCCCCCCCCCCCCCACACACACACACACACAAACACACACACACTTACACACTTACACACACACACACACACACAAACACTGACACACTTACTCACACACACACACTTACACACACACACAAACACTGACACACACACACAAACACACACACACATACACACACACATACACACTGACACACACACACACACACATACACATATATACACACGGACACACACACACAGACACACACACACACACACACACACACACACACACACACACACACAGCAGACATTGGGCATATTCAATTTTCCCAGACTGCAATAGAAGACGATGACTATCTAATATTTCAGATGGGCACATTCAACTGTCTTAAACATCGGATTTCCAAATCAAATGTATTAAATGGCATTTGAACTCAAACATTCAGCTGTCTTAAATAAGTGTTACGGGGGCAATTGGACGCATTCATCTGTTTCTTTAAAGGCAATTGCCGGTCACATGTAACTGTCTCAAACACCAATTGGGCACATTTAACAGTCTCAAACACCAATTGGGCACATTTAACAGTCTCAAACAACAATCGGGCACATTTAACAGTCTCAAACAACAATTGGGCACATTTAACTGTCTCAAACAACAATCGGGCACATTTAACTGTCTCAAACAACAATCGGGCAAATGTAACTGGCTCAAAGGCAACTGAACGCAAACCACCTGTCTGAAATAACAATAGACCATTGATATCAATGTCCCTACCGGTCCCTACATAAGAAACCACAAAAGCAAAAGGAAAACGACATTTTAGCACACCGGTTATCAAATATATCTAATATACAAAAATTGTCTCAAAGGCAAGTGAATATCGGCACCTGTCGGTTCTTTCCAGCAAGCTCGTTTAGTTCCCAGCCGACAGCGTGATATCAATGTCCCTACCGGCGGTGCAGGACGGAACATTACGCACGTGCACACAGAGAGACAGAGTGAGGCGCCATGATGACAGATTCCATTCTCCCCGCAGAATTGTTTGTCTTGTGGTTTGGAGGCACTTTTCCCCCTCGCTCTGTTTCCGTTCGGTGCTCCGTTTCAGCCGCAAATGTCATGTCATTCATCCCTCTTTTTGTTGTTCGTAGTCTTGGCTTCTGTTATGTTGAAGTGCTCTGCTTCGCTGACATTGTCTTGCGAGTCCTAACGATGAAAAGTGATGGAAAAGATGAAGAGGGAATGTTAGGCCGGCGGAAGAGGGGATGTTGATGGGTCACAATTATTGGGGAAGGAGGATAGATCAAGTTCTTCTTTGGAGACATTTGAGAGTGTTTCACCGTGTCATTACATAAAACTTTGAGTTCATTTCATTGTGTCACCAGACCACTGTATTAGGCCACACAAAAATATATGTTGGTTTCGGGAAACTTGACCAAAAAAGATAGGGTCGGTAGGTCGGGTTTATTGTTTTTTATTTTTTTATTTAGTCGATTTTAAAGGAGGTTACGATCGATATGGTTCGCAAAATGTGCCAAAAGTTTTTGTTTTTTTGAGACATGAAAAAAAAAGGTTTGGGGTCGGCGGGAAAAAATAGGGTTGGTCGGGTTACCCTAAACCAACATATATTTTTGTTTGGCATTACAAGGATATGGCATTAGGTCAAGGGTCAGCTGTGTCATTGTCATCACCGATTTTTATTATATTTAGTCAAGTTTTGACTAAATATTTTAACATGTGTTCTGATTGCAGACAGTAGTACGAAACGTGGTTGGACAATTCACGAATTAGCAAATTCTACAGTCAGTATTGTCATGCTCTTAATTGAACCTCATCAAATCTGAAAAGTTATAAAAGAAAGTGTCGAGAGAAAAATATATTCCCAACAAAACACGATAGTGTGCTGATGGACAAACGTTAGGACATAACTGGAGGGACAAAGATCAAAGATACCGATATAAATCATAATAATTGAAATCAGCAATCTAACGAACGAGAAAAAAAGAAAGTGAATAGATACACAGAGAGAAAGAGAGACTAGAGAGAGAGAAAGAGAGAGAGAGGGAGAGAGAGACAGAGAGAGAGACAGAGAGAGAGACAGAGAGAGACAGACAGACAGACAGACAGACAGAGATACACAGACAGAGAAAAAAGAGAGAGACAGAGAGAGAGACAGAGAGAGAGAGAGAGAGAAAAAGAGAGAGAGACAGAGAGACAGAGACGCAGAGAGAAAGAAAGAGAGAAAGAGAGATAAAGAGAGAGAGAGAGGGGGGGGGAGAGGGAGAGAGAGTCAGTGAGTAATAGAGACCATTTCACATCAAAGAGACCAATGGAAAACAAAATAAATGGAAAACAGTTATAGACATAACAAGAAACCACAAAAGCGTAAGGAAAATGACATCTTTGCACGTTTCATCAAAGGGTGCACCCAGCATTTGTTCCCTCTGACTAAATTGATCAAGATCAGTTTCAAAGACTCCAACCCGGCCATATGGCGCACGATGAAACTCACCATGAGATTCTTTCATTGATTTGTCCTTTTGACATTATCAGCACAAGACCATCACATTCGTCACCAGTGCATCCCTCCGTTTTCTGTCCAAGGTCCCAAGCTCTCTCTCTCTCTCTTTCTCTCTCTCTCTCTCTCTCTCTCTCTCTCTCTCTCTCTCTCTCTCTCTCTCTCTCTCTCTCTCTCTCTCTTCCCTCCGTCTCTCTCCATCCTCCTCACCCCTCTCACTTCAAATATTGGATGCACCTGCTTTGCCTTCAACTGTGCATTCTGCATGCAGCCCGCTTGCAGCTTGCTCCCCATTGTGCAAGGTTAAAGCCAGGTGGTACAACTTTCTTGCTTTCTGCGGTTTTTCGTATGTTGGGGTCAACATGACATTGCGGTGTGGATCTGTGGTATTTTTTGCCACCAATGACATTTTGCAGTGTGGATTGAAACGGTAAGGTGGAACTCGAGCAAGGGAGGGATGGAGGAGGAAGAAATGAAGGGGGCCCCGGGGGGGGGGGGGGGGGGGGTCACAGGCGCTTGGGAATGATTGAGAGTGTGAGAGTGAGCAGACGTTTTCTTTTTGGAAAATCGACTGTACATTATAGGAAGTTCTTCTTCTTGTTCTTCTTCTGCGTTCGTGGGCTGAAACTCCCACGTACACTCGTGTTTTTGCACGAGTGGAATTTTACGTGTATGACCGTTTTTACCCCGCCATTTAGGCAGCCATACGCCGCTTTCGGAGGAAGCAGGCTGGGTATTTTCGTGTTTCTATAACCCACCGAACTCTGACATGGATTACAGGATCTTTTTCGTGCGCACTTGGTCTTGTGCTTGCGTGTACACACGGGGGTGTTCGGACACCGAGGAGAGTCTGCACACAAAGTTGACTCTGTCTGAGAAATAAATCTCTCGCCGAACGTGGGGATGAACTCACGCTGACAGCGGCCAACTGGATACAAATCCAGCGCGCTACCGACTGAGCTACATCCCCGCCCCTATAGGAAGTTCAATAAAGGGACATAGCATATCGTGTATATCTTTGTCGTTTCAATGTCATACATGTCTTTACTTCTGTAAATGCCGTATGTTTATGGTGCAAAATCTAAAACAACGATTGAATTTCTGATCATTTTCCATTTTACATTTAGTCAAGTTTTGACTAAATGTTTTAACGTAGAGGGGGGAATCGAGACGAGGGTCGTGGTGTGTGTGTGTGTGTGTTGTGTGTGTGTGTGTGTGTGTGTGTGTGTGTGTAGGGCGATTCAAAGAAAACTACTGGACCGATCTTCATGAAACTTGACATGAGAGATCCTGAGTATGGTATCTCCAGACGTTTTTTCATTTTTTTGAAAAATGTCTTTGATGCCGTCATATCCGGATTTTCGTGAAAGTTGAGGCGGCACTGTCACGCTCTCATTTTTCAACCAAATTGGTTGAAATTTTGGTCAAGTAATCTTCGACGAAGCCCGGACTTTGGTATTGCATTTCAGCTTGAAGGCTTAAACATTAATTAATGAGTTTGCTCATTACAGTTGTCATTAAAATCGATTTTTCGCAAACAGATTTAAAATTGATGGCATCGTATTCTTCATCACATTCTGAATCTAAAAATATATACATATGTCATGTTTACTCTTAAAATGTGATCACAATTAACGAAAATAGATTCATTAATCTTACGATTAAAATTTAAGAAATCGATCCAAAAATGATTTCATCTTATTCTTTATCATTTCCTGATTCCAAAAACATATAGATATGATAGGTTGGATTCAAAACAAGCTCAGAAAGTTAACAAGAATACAGAAAAGCGCGCGGCTTTCCTGCTTAGCACAATACGCTACCGCGCTAATCTGGCGTGTCAATATCACTACGTTTTGCATGTGGGAGGTGAGCGATTTCCTTCACGCGGGGATTGACGAAGCTGTACTGTCTTGGTGAAAAAATACAGTGCGTTCAGTTTCATCCCGTGAGTTCGACAGCTTGACTAAATGTAGTAATTTCGCCTTACGCGACTTGTTTTATCATTGCGGAATCAACACAAATTAGATTATTATTAAATCTATTGATGTAGCTTAGGGAAACCGAATACGTTTCAGTGTGTGCCTACGCCAATTAATAAATACCCGTGTCATTGCATTCGTACAGCTTACTCGCATAATGGGCCCAGACCTACCTAGTGACGGGTGTATTTTTTCTTAATTTTGTAGTTTCAGTTTGCTTCCAGGTAACAGCTTCATATTTGGCATTTAGATAGCTGAATGCCTAAGCTAGCATACAAAAATATAATATTAGTCAAACAAATAATTTTAAGTTTGCAAAAAAAAATAATAAACAAAAATGATGTTTCGAAAATGCCAAAAAAATGCGTTGGTTTTGACAACTTTTTTTCCCATCTAGTCATATCAGAACCATTTCCTTTGGTCTAAATGTATATAAAGGATATACCTGGATCCTCCTCTATAATAAACAGAGTAAGTTTGATATTTTGCATTTTAGGCTACACTGAATTTTGTGAAAAATTTGCCGATTTTACTTGACTTTGAAAATTCATTGCACAGGCTACACTAACAAGACTTCAATTATTATAGAGGAGGTTCCAGATATGACAAAACTCTATTTCCAAACCAAATA
>NC_090258.1:19950385-19952885 GCF_037325665.1 Littorina saxatilis
ATGTTTTTCTTTCCTTTCTTTCTTTTTTTCTGTATTTTTTTTCTGTTTTTTTCTTTCTTTCATTCAACACTAAATTGTTTTGTTTTTTTACATTTAGTCAAGTTTTGACTAAATGTTTTAACATAGAGGGGGAATCGAGACGAGGGTCGTGGTGTATGTGTGTATGTGTGTATGTGTGTGTGTGTGCGTGTGTGTGTGTGTGTGTGTGTGTGTGTGTGTGTCTGTCTGTCTGTCTGTCTGTCTGTGCGTGTGTGTGTGTGTAGAGCGATTCAGACTAAACTACTGGACCGATCTTTATGACATTTTACATGAGAGTTCCTGGAAATGATATCCCTGGCCTATTTTTTCTTTTTTTCGATAAATACCTTTGATGACGTCATATCCGGCTTTTTGTCACACGCTTATTTTTCAATCAAATTGATTCAAATTTTGGCCAAGCAATCTTCGACGAAGGCCGGACTTCGGTATTGCATTTCAGCTTGGTGGCTTAAAAATTAATTAATGACTTTGGTCATTACAAATCTGAAAATTGTAAAAAAAATATGTTTTTTATAAAACGATCCAAATTTACGTTCATCTTATTCTTCATCATTTTCTGATTCCCAAAACGTATAATTATGTTATATTTGGATTAAAAACAAGCTCTAAAAATTAAAAATATAAAAAATTAATTATGATCAAAATTAAATTTTCGAAATTAATTTAAAAACACGTTCATCGTATTCCTTGTCGGTTCCTGATTCCAAAAACATATAGATATGATATGTTTGGATTAAAAACACGCTCAGAAAGTTAAAACGAAGAGAGGTACAGAAAAGCGTGCTATCCTTCTCAGCGCAACTACTACCCCGCTCTTCTTGTCAATTTCACTGCCTTTGCCACGAGCGGTGGACTGACGATGCTACGAGTATACGGTCTTGCTGAAAAATTGCATTGCGTTCAGTTTCATTCTGTGAGTTCGACAGCTTGACTAAATGTTGTATTTTCGCCTTTCGCGACTTGTTTCTTTTTTTCATTCAACACTAATTCTCTCTTTCTTTGCTTTACTGTCCTGTTTTTCCCAAGGCGTATTAACTGGAGCTGCTGTAACTCTAGCCACCTGTTTTTACCCATCGCGGCAGTACTGCCAAGTCATTTGGCAGAGGTGTTGCCTTAACCTAGAAATCACACTTCAAAACAGAAAAGGATTTTACCTAAAAACTCGCATTCCCTCACGTAAAAATCTCGTCCTTGATAAAACCAACGTCGAGACCTCGGCTAAAAAGGAACACTAGAAACGTAAAATGAGTTTAAAGGGATAGTGTCCACACTATCTGAACAGATTTTTAGTCTTTTGTTACAGATCGCCGCACCTTGTTGCAATGATACAGGTTTGAAATGATACAGATCAAACTTAAAGGACCGATTCTTGTCCCCATGCGATCCTCGCAAAACGCGGACCCGCCGTATCACGAAGGGAAAAGTGTGTTAACTTTAAAACACAATACGTGATTAATGATGGTGTTGTAAATTATAATCAATGAGCTTACTTAACGAGAAGGTAGTACAGTTTTGACGAATAGAAACAATTTCCTTTGGCAGAGTGCAGTGTAAATTAAGTACATGCGCGTCTGAAGAAATAAGTGTCCATTGTATCTTATAAAGCCTAAGAGAGTAAAGTTACAAGTTTTAACAAATGAAAACAAAAACACTTCCGGTTGCGCCTTGACGAGCATGCAGTGCAATAGTGTACGAACGTCAGAGAGATATATTTTCCTATGGTTTCAAACACACAGGAAAAGTATGAGTACTCACGCGCGACACCATCATCATTCAGCATATTCAGCGAGTTAGAAGGAATCACCAGAAATGTACTAGAGTTATATCCCTTCCCAACCACTCATGTGGGCTAACGTGACCGTTGCGTCGTTCCAAGCAAAGTGCATTGGTATGTTTTTAAGGATAAAGCAATACAATTTCAGTTGAAACTGTTATTAGTCTTTATTCGTTCATATCTGTGTGATGTATATTTGCTCAAATATTAAAATGTTGACGAATGAAAGCACTACCAATGGCGGATAGTTGAACTTTAAACGCATTTCAGAAGCGGCTCCGTGCATGTCGGTCTGAAGGAACCATTGACCATTGTATCCGACGTTTCGATGGCAGACGTTGGCAGTTTTATCCTTCGCTTATCCTGCGCATCTTCCTGTGTCTGCTGTATCTCTGCGGTCGATTTGGGAGGGGAAGGGTTGCGGTTTGTGCGGGTGCAGAACGTTTCTTTGATTCGTTTGTAGGAAGAGACTTCTCAAAGAGTTCATCTGTTCACGTTCTTCAGGTTTTGTGTGCGTATTATACTTTTGTTTGTTTCAATATTTAGTTGTGCATGGTACCTTAACGGTAATTTTTGTATTAGGGTTTGAAGCATTGTGATGCGTGATGCTCTGGTATTTCTTCTCAGTTAAATTAGTAGAACAATGTTGCAGTTTTTTCTCTGAGCATCGTCTTATCTCAGAATTAT
>NC_090258.1:19957885-19962885 GCF_037325665.1 Littorina saxatilis
TCAATGATAAACGCGCCAATTACCTACCATTCTTGTGTGTTACATTTAATGTGTATGTCATTGATAAACGCGCCAATTACCTACCATTCTTGTTTGTTACATTTAATGTGTATGTCAATGATAAACGCGCCAATTACCTACCATTCTTGTGTGTTACATTTAATGTGTATGTCAATGATAAACGCGCCAATTACCTACCATTCTTGTGTGTTACATTTAATGTGTATGTCAATGATAAACGCGCCAATTACCTGCCATTCTTGTTTGTTATATTCAATGTGTATGTCAATGATAAACGCGCCAATTACCTACCATTCTTGTGTGTTACATTTAATGTGTATGTCAATGATAAACGCGCCAATTACCTACCATTCTTGTTTGTTACATTTAATGTGTATGGCAATGATAAACGTGCCAATTACCTACCATTCTTGTTTGTTACATTTAATGTGTATGGCAATGATAAACGCGCCAATTACCTACCATTCTTGTTTGTTACATTTAATGTGTATGTCAATGATAAACGCGCCAATTACCTACCATTCTTGTTTGTTACATTTAATGTGTATGTCAAAGATAAACGCGCCAATTACCTACCATTCTTGTGTGTTACATTTAATGTGTATGTCAATGATAAACGTGCCAATTACCTACCATTCTTGTTTGTTACATTTAATGTGTATGGCAATGATAAACGTGCCAATTACCTACCATTCTTGTTTGTTACATTTAATGTGTATGGCAATGATAAACGCGCCAATTACCTACCATTCTTGTTTGTTACATTTAATGTGTATGTCAATGATAGACGCGCCAATTACCTACCATTCTTGTTTGTTACATTTAATGTGTATGTCAAAGATAAACGCGCCAATTACCTACCATTCTTGTTTGTTACATTTAATGTGTATGGCAATGATAAACGCGCCAATTACCTACCATTCTTGTTTGTTTCTTATTCTGAATTTTGGAACGTTGGCAGTCTTATCTGTCTTTGGATGTTCATTCCCAAGCACTCTTTAATCAGGAAACACGTTCCACAGATGTTGGTTTATTTACAACAAAGGTGACGCAAGAGTTGTATCAACAAAGACCACATCCATCTTTTTACACGAATCTTGAACTCTGATGTTAATAAATATGCCAACAACAAAACGTGTGTGTGTTTTAGATAAAGAGGTGAAAAGGGAGACACTTGCGTGTGTTTTGTAAAAGTGGTGTGTGTGTGTGTGTGTGTGTGTGTGTGTGTGTGTGAGTTAATGGTGTGTGTGTGTGTGTGTGTATGTGTATGTGTGTGAGTCAATGGGGTGTGTGTGTGTGTATGTGTGTGTGTGTGTGGTGTGCGTGCGTGCGTGCGTGCGTGCGTGCGTGCGTGCGTGCGCGCGCGCGCGTGTGTGTGTGTGTGTGTGTCTGTGTGTCTGTGTGTGTCTGTATGTGTGCAAGGTGCACGTAAATGCATGTTACGTGAACTAAACAGACATCACTGCTTCCTCAGTGTGTTGTCAGTCAACAAAGCATCAACAACGTAACGTATATTATGTTTACCGATGTAGAGGACATTGGCGGTATTTGAGATAGGGTTAAGAGGAGGGAGAGTAGGGGGAGGGGAGCTAGCGAGGGAAATGTGCACGATTATTACAAACGTAAGACCTCACCAATTGAGAAAATAATATAACTTTTAGCAAGACAACGAAACCCATACAACACAAATTAAACTAATATTGACTTTAAAAGTAAAAGCACAAAAAATATAGTTTTTACATATTCCAAAAAAAAATTATGATAGAGACATAATGGTTCCCAAAAAATTCTCATTTTAGGTACTCCGTCAGTCATATTATAGATTTAGTAATAAGCTGATTACACAACCAACGCAGCATTGCGTTTACACCAACCAACAAACAGCAGTCTTCTACCCAGTCTGCCGCCCCTATAAGTGTGAAGTGAATAAGCTATGATGATAATGATTATAAATTTGCCTCTACTTGCACCCAACCCCCCCCCCACCTCCCACCCCACTCCACCACCACCACCATCACAACATCAACAACAACAACAACAACAACAACAACAACAACAACAACAACAACAACAACAACAACAACAACAACAACCAGCATGTACTCCGAAGAAAGCAATTTTGAAGAAAGATGGAGGTTTAGGGGTGGGGACAAACTGTGAGGGACGGAGTGTGGGGAGCTGGGGATTTGTTTGGGCGGAGATAGGAGGGGGGGGGGGGGATGGATGCAGGGTCCTCGGGTGCAGGACAAACAACAAGCACTATTTGTCCTTATTTATTCGTCTCAAGCACTTACAGCAAATGCACGCCTTAACCGCAGCAAGTGTGCCTGCTTATGAGATAATTGCTGACATCTATTGGTTTGCACTCGCTCCACTCAGGCAACTGTTCTCTGTTACTTATCTTTCACCGCCGTCTGGATTCCTTTATCATGTTGTGTTTCTTGCTTTCCTATATCTCTATCAAGTTGGGTTGGTGTTGTTTTGTTTTGTTTTCGTTTCTGGGAGTGACATTGGTTTTGGTGTCAATAATCCTTTTCAAAATGATCAGAGTTATGTCTGTCTATTTCTTTTTGTGTGTGTCCCAAAATCTAAGACACTATAAGTTAACATGATGTGATGATTCACTAAAACCAGAGCTATAGATCCGCCAATGCTTTTGCATGGAATGACAGTGTTCTTCTACTTTGACCCATTCAAAAAATCAACAGCCTCGCTGCTTCCTGTCCAGATGGATTATTTGTTTAGGGCGGGGATGTAGCTCAGTCGGTAGCGCGCTGGATTTGTATCCAGTTGGCCGCTGTCAGCGTGAGTTCGTCCCCACGTTCGGCGAGAGATTTATTTCTCAGAGTCAACTTTGTGTGCAGACTCTCCTCGGTGTCCGAACACCCCCCGTGTGTACACGCAAGCACAAGACCAAGTGCGCACGAAAAAGATCCTGTAATCCATGTCAAAGTTCGGTGGGTTATAGAAACACGAAAATACCCAGCATGCTTCCTCCGAAAACGGCGTATGGCTGCCTAAATGGCGGGGTAAAAAACGGTCATACACGTAGAATTCCACTCGTGCAAAAAACACGAGTGTACGTGGGAGTTTCAGCCCACGAACGCAGAAGAAGAAGAAGAAGATTATTTGTTTTGCTGATTTTCTATAGTACACAATATCTGTCAATTATCATCCAGGACACAGACACCACTGTTTGGACAGAATGCTTCCAAGCTGTTGATTTGTTGCTGTGGATCCAAGCTGTTGATTTGTTGCTGTGGGTCCAAGCTGTTGATTTGTTGCTGTGGGTCCAAGCTGTTGCTTTGTTGCTGTGGGTCCAAGCTGTTGATTTGTTGCTGTGGGTCCAAGCTGTTGATTTGTTGCTGTGAGTCCAAGCTGTTGATTTGTTGCTGTGGCGGGTCCAAGCTGTTGATTTGTTGCTGTGGGTCCAAGTGCAGGTATAATTATACTGTCATCTCATTTGAAAGCCTGAACAGATACAAACAGGGGTACTATTAATATCAATCGGTCAATTCAGATGTGGATGGAGCTGTGAATGGTTGGACGGGGCGGTGCGAGAGCATACTGGTACAAAGAACAGTTGGGACATGCACAATTACAAAACACATCATAAAACAAAACTCAATCGGGACTAACTATGACAATCATTAATGTATTATTAATATTGATATTGATTTGATATAAGCAGGCTTGCCAGAACCCCCCCTCCCCCCCCCCCCCCCCCCATCCGCCACCCAACCCCCCTCCAGTGGCTTGCAAGCTCGACAGTAGTCTGGAAGGCCTGCAGCGCACTGTCATCACAGAAACGGGGGGGGGGGGGGGGGGTGGGGGGGTGGGGGTGCATCTGACGAACGACACCAAGAACAAGATATTAGCAGATACGAATGAGAGTTATCTGTAGGAGGTGTCATGGTGAATGTTAACATCCGATGTAACCAAGCAGGATATCATCAGATTAAAATGACAACTCTTTGAAGTGCAGAGTCATCGCAAGGTGATGGTGATAACGTCAGAACCCAACCGCCACCTCCTGTCGACACGGTCATAGATATGATTCACAGCTGAAACAACAACTCATTCGTTTGTGTTGAATTTGATGGAGCATCATGCAGTGAGTTTGTGTTTTAAGTGCAGTGTGACGCACTGCTTGTGGATCAGTATCCCACACAGATTATGCAAATACAGTCGAGCCTGCCTTTACGACCACCTCTCGATAATGACTACCTGTCCATTGCAACAACCTCAACCTCAACCTCAAAACAAACAAAAATCCCATTCTTTCTTTCTTTATTTGGTGTTTAATGTCATTTTCAACCACGAAGGTTATATCGCGACGAAAAAAATCCCTGCGCTTAGAACTGTACCCACGGAATACGCGCGATATATAAGCCTCATATTGATTGATTGATTGATACCCGACGACTGTTTTCCCCTATAGTATTCTCCCCTCCATAACAACCACCTGTCTCTGACAACTCTTTTATGTCGGTCCCGTGGATGGTCGTTATATAGACAAGTTCGGCTGTATTTATTTTCTTCGGTACATTTGCGACGATTATAGCCAAACAGGCCCATGATTATCATGTCAAGCAATTTTACGAAATAGAAGGCAGTCCTTGATGTCTCCTTTTCACCTACCGTAAGTCTTATGCTTCTACTTCGTTCATGGGCTGAAACTCCCACGTTCATTCATGTCTTTGCACGAGTAGAGTTGTACATGTATAACCGTTTTTACCCCGCCATTCAGGCAGCATACGCCGATTTCGGGGGAAGACCTACCGTGAGTACGTTTGGCAATTCTGCAGCACTGACGGCAAAGGTTTTGGCCATTTAAGATACGTTTCCGCATTTCGCCAATTGCCAACACCAAAACGACAGCTCTGATCCCTTGAAGATATGTCGCTCTTTTTCCTCGACGTTGGATGTTCAGCTTCCAGGGTACCCTAGCTGTGAACCGCCATGGCAACGACACCGTT
>NC_090258.1:19967885-19978156 GCF_037325665.1 Littorina saxatilis
TTTTTATTTTTATTTTTTATTTTGATGCAATTTATATCGCGCACATATTCAAGGCGCAGGGATTTATTTATGCCGAGTGAGATGGAATTTTTTTTACACAATACATCACGCATTCACATCGGCCAGCAGATCGCAGCCATTTCGGCGCATATCCTACTTTTCACGGCCTATTATTCCAAGTCACACGGGTATTTTGGTGGACATTTTTATCTATGCCTATACAATTTTGCCAGGAAAGACCCTTTTGTCAATCGTGGGATCTTTAACGTGCACACCCCAATGTAGTGTACACGAAGGGACCTCGGTTTTTCGTCTCATCCGAAAGACTAGAAACTTGAAACGTGTTTGTTTCGTTATTTTTATTTATTGGTTTAACTTTTTTGGCGGAAGCACACAGTATCCTGCAGCTTTGGTTTGAATTGCCAGCACTAGTTTTGGCTCTTTATTTCATCCAGTTCAGATTTGGCAGCAACATTTTGAGCGATTTAAAGTGTGCGTACAAGTCTTCATCGATGTTTTTTTTATTTGCCAGTTTTGTCTTAAGTTACATCTGACACAGGTTTTGACCCTGTGTGTAGCGCAGTTTACTGTGATTCGCGCTATATAAGCTCTCATTATTATTATTATTAGTAGTAGTAGTAGTAGTAGTAGTAGTAGTAGTAGTAGTAGTAGTAGTAGTAGTAGTAGTAGTAGTAGTAGTAGCAGTAGCAGTTTGTTTGTTTGTTTGTTTGTTTGTTTGTTTGTTTGTTTGCTTAACGCCCAGCCGACCACGAAGGACCATATCAGGGCAGTGCTGCTTTGACATATAACGTGCGCCACACACAAGACTTTCTTCTTCTTCTGCGTTCGTGGGCTGAAACTCCCATGTACACTTGTGTTTTTACACGAGTGGAATTTTACGTGTATGACCGTTTTTACCCCGCCATTTAGGCAGCCACACGCCGCTTTCGGAGGAAGCATGCTGGGTATTTTCGTGTTTCCATAACCCACCGAACTCTGACATGGATTACAGGATCTTTTCCGTGCGCACTTGGTCTTGTGGTTGCGTGTACACACAAAGGGGGATAAGTCACTAGCAGGTCTGCACACAAGTTGACCTGGGAGATCGGAAAAATCTCCACTCTTAACCCACCAGGCGGCCGCGGCCGGGATTCGAACCCTCGACCTTCCGATTACGAGGCCGACGTCTTACCACCCCGCCACAGCGCCCGTCACACACAAGACAGAAGTCGCAGCACATGAAACAGGCTTCATGTGTCACCCAGTCACATTATTCTGACACCGGACCAACCAGTCCTAGCACTAACCCCATAATGCCAGACGCCAGGCGGAGCAGCCACTAGATTGCCAATGTTAAAGTCTTAGGTATGACCCGGCCGGGGTTCGAACCCACGACCTTCAGATCACGGGGCGGACGCCTTACCACTAGGCCAACCGTGCCGGTAGGAGTAGTAGTAGTAGTAGTAGTAGTAGTAGTAGTAGTAGTAGTAGTATGAGTAGTAGTGGTAGTAGTAGTAGTAGTAGTAGTAGTAGTAGTAATAGTAGTAGTAGTAGTAGTAGTAGTAGTAGTAGTAGTAGTAGTAGTAGTAGTAGTAGTATTTAAACAAAACACTATCTAATGGGTAACAATAAATATCATTTTAAATATCGCCACTGGGATCTTAATTCCAACTCCAAATCCTGCCCCTTTACCACGGTGCCAAGGAGAATGCGACATGTTTCATTCAAGTTTAGCTGATTTTCTTTGCACGTGCTTTCACGAGCCAAAAGTGACACTAGAACATGTTCGCCAGGGTGATGTACAATGAAAAAAAGTACCGCGAGAACTGACTGACTATTAGAGTTTAACGTCCTCTTAGACTGTTGGCCTATTTATTGGGGTATGCATTGATAATGCTGACATGCTGAAGATATGGTGTGATATTTTGACTTGAACAAGCTTGCTGTGGCTGTTTTCTTCGACACACCAGCATTGGGTTTGTCTCGTCAAAGTATCGAAATACGATCATGATAATCAGAGACAAGAGATGATGCATGCGTGTCTTCGTGTTTTCCAAGCCCTGAGACTTTCGCTGTGAACGTGGGATCATTTTCGTGCGCATGTGTGCACACGGGGGTGTTCGGACACCAAAGAGAGTCTGCACAAAGTTGACTTCGAGAAATAAATATACTGACGTCCAAAAGAAACGCGAAAAAAATTATTTATTTTACAAATAATTTTTTTTTTGATTAACAAAAGTTGCGTTATTTTTGGCAGCCAGTATATCAAGACCGATGTCTGAGGAAGGTGTATTGTGAATTTTACCGCATCAGCGCACTTGCAATCCACGTAAAGCCCGAGTTAGCTGAGACATTTTTCTTGTGCAGTTCAGCTGCACGTGCAAGAAAAGCACAAAAGCTGATCAGTGAGTGGTGTTCACTGTCACTAGAGGATACAAATGGCACAACGTTACAGGTTTCATCAGTCCCTCATTCGACGCTATCACCATGCCAAGACTCACTTCTGCTGAACGCGAGAGAGCCATTGGACGTCTGGGGCTGGGGACACGCCGGAAGCCGTGGCTGTGGCTTTCCAATGTCACATATCCACCATTTATCGTCTCCTGCAGCGGTTTGTGATAACTGGCTCTACTGTTGATGCCGAACGAAGCGGCAGACCCCGAGTGACGACGCCAAGGCAAGATCGGCACATTTTCCGCAGCCATGTTGCACATCCCTTCAGAACAGCTGCAGAAACAGCCAGAACTGTTACAGGGACACACCAGGCACCCATTTCTAGGCAAACGGCCAGCCGGCGACTGCGCTTCAGGGGGCTGAGGAACTGCCGTCCAGCCAGGGGACCCGTCCTCACCGTGCGCCATAGACAGGCACACCTGCATTGGGCGCAAGGCCACCTCAATTGGAACAATGTTCGCTGGCAGAACGTGCTTTTCAGCGATGAAAGCCGTTTCTGCATTGACCATGCCGACGGGCGTGTTCTGGTATGGAGAAGAAGTTGTTACCGCTATGCTGACAACTGTGTCGTGGAGAACAACGCCTGGGGTGGGCCCCAGCCTCATGTTGTGGGGCGCCATCGGCCACAACCAGGTGCTAGGTCCCGTCATCTTCCAAGGCTTGGGTCCTGGACCCGGCAACGGCGTAACAGCGCAGCGCTATATGGACCAGGTGCTGCACCATCATGTGCTGCCCTTTTTTCAAGCCCATGGAAACTGGGTTTTCCAGCACGACAACGCGCGCCCCCACACCGCCAGGGCCACTCAGGATCTCCTGCACCGCTCAGGCATCCAGGTGATGCCTTGGCCAGCGTTATCTCCTGACATGAACCCTATTGAGCAATTTTGGGACTTGCTCCAGACACAGCTCAACAGGGTGGTCCCAAGGCCCACAACTGTCGCTGATCTTGATCGGGCCGTCCGGCAGGCCTGGACCAACATTCCCAGGCAAGCCAGCAACACGTTGGTCCGTTCAATGCACCGCCGATGCCAGACCGTCATCGATGCTAATGGGGGGCCACACACGCTATTGACTGTTCTGTTAAGCGCTAATAACGCATCGTCTCCGCAACCTTACTGTGTTATGGACCATAAGTCAGTGTTCTACTCTACCACAAATTGGACATTAATAATGAAATTTGAATTTTTGTACGATTTTTTTATTAGGCAATAAATGACACTAGACACTGTTTTTCGCGTTTCTTTTGGACGTCAGTATATCTCGCCGAACGTGGGGATCGAACCCACGGTGATAGCGACCAACTGGTTACAAAGCCAGCGCGCTACCAGCTGAGCTACGTCCCCGCCAAAGCCCAACCCTCATACACGTACAGGCTGACATTCCCCGTTCAAGGAAATGGTTGTCAGCTCAAAGTTAAAGAAAAAAAACGTCAAGGTATGGAGAATTATTGTTCCGAGGAATAGGCCTTATTTGCAGGAACGTTAGTCCATAGGGCGGACAGCGGACGATCTTTTCCTGTACATAATCGTTGTTGGTTTTTGTCTTTCTTTTTCTGTTGTCATTTTGTCACGTTTTAAATTTATCTCGTTTATTCCACTGTCAAAGTCCACTCGCTTATCTGAACTTCAAAAATGCACATGCAAACCATTGCATGACAAGCTTTTTTTATTTTTTTTTTATTTATTTAGGTCCAGACAATATTTCACTGTTCCATCCCTACCACAGACTACCCTCGAGCGCTAACAAGCGTTGAGTGTTGTTCCGTGCAGTTCTGGGTCAGATTCCAGAAGTCTGCTTTTGATGATGGAGCAAGGTATAAAGATGCCAGCCATTGTGTCTCAGACCCTCGTAGACTTGGTGCCAGAACTTTCCGGCGGTGCCAACATGGCTTCAGGCTTCATAAAGTTTGCTCGTGAATTGTATGATTATACAGTGGCTTTATGATAATAGGGAAAGGAAGGAGGAGGGAGGAAGAGGGTGAGGGAAACATAGAGAGAGAGAGAGAGGGAGGGAGAGAGAGATAGAGAGGGAGGGAGGGAGAGAGAGAGAGAGAGAGAGAGAGAGAGAGAGAGAGAGAGAGACACACACACGCACTCTGACTTTCACTCCTTCTCTCACAAACACACACTCACACACACACACACACATATACACACACACACACACACACACACACACACACACACACACACACACACACACAAATACACACACACACAAACACAGAGAGAGAGAGAGAGAGAGAGAGAGGGAGAGAGAGAGATACAGAGACAGAGACAGAGACGGAGAGACAGAGAGAGAGAACAGAGAGAGAGAGATACAGACAGAGAGATAGAGAGACAGTAGACAGGCAGACAGATGGGCAGGGACAGAGAAATGGAAACAGCAGTAAAAAGCAAAAGCCGCGACTGCTTCTGTCATGCCATTTAACACAAAGTTTCACCTAATCGGGCCAACTTTTCAAGGACGTTTGGAATCGGCTTTTCTTGGTATTCATGTTCTTGTTTTATTTTATTTTTTTAAAGCGCTGAGCAATTCTGAAATACTGCTATAATCTGATTGCATCTGTTAAGTCCCTGATACAACTGAATCTAGTATAGTACTGTAATCTGCAATTGATACTTTTCTCAGTACTTTTTTAAGGCGTAAGGGTCACCCAGAATTTGGAAAAAAATCGTTTTTCAGATATACTAAATTATGATGTTGCCAAAAGCTAGAAAAATATCTCTATTTTCATGTGCAGTTTACATTTTGTCTCTAGCATACACAGTTTTCTTGCAATAAGTGCTCAAAGTAGGTTGGTGGGAATTAAAAATCACTGGCCGAAATATCTAAAATAACAACAATCCTATTTGCGCTGAGCTGCTGGAAAATAATAAGCCTAACCTGTCTCTCTGGTTTACAACAACCGTACAACGACTGCTCCCTACAGTTGACGGCAAGATGGCGGCTTTCGTGCATTGAAAGTGAATTTCGCAGCGAATTATCGAGCCTACTGTGAAAAGAGTCAACTTTTTGAGAAAATCATCATGTTTTATGTGGTGAAAGTTCGCGCGAAATCACAGAGCAGCTACACTGTCTGCATGATCAACTTTTTTAAATATTCACCTATTCCATTGAAACTTTGCACATCAAATGTTCACTGGACTGGCTATAGTTTGTTCTAAAATGAAGCTGATAATCAGAAAAATAGAATTTTTTTGATTGTGTGATATATCATAATAATATATAGAATTATAGTATTCTTTGCTAATGCTACTAAAAGCAAAATTTCCAACAAAACAGAAAGCTTTTAGAACATACTGTAGGTAATGATGCTTTAAATATGAGTGCCAATTTATTTTTCAATTGGACACATACTTTTTCCCCAAGAGTGCATTGAAAAATGCTAAAATTAGCATTTTTGCAGATTTATTTTGCCCATTTTTTTACGAACTAAATAATTTTTTCAGTTGTTCTACTTAATTTAGGCATTCAAACTTGATGTTTTCTGAAAATATAATGATTTTTGAAGAAAACTACCAAATATCAAGCCAATTCATTGATTACAAGTGACTGAATAAAAAAATAACAGTTTTGGTCCGACAATCTGGGTGACCCTTACGCCTTAAGCCGTTCCCAAGAACCGATTTTCTTATTCCGCCGTCGTCTTTTTCTTTGATCTTCTTCCCCCCCCCCCCCCTCTCTCTCTCTCTCTCTCTCTCTCTCTCTTCTCTCTCTCTCTATCTCTCTCTCTTTGTCTTTCTCTCTCTCTCTTTGTCTTTCTATCTCTCCGGCTCTCTCTCTCTTTGTCTCTCTCTCTCTTTCTCTCTCTCTCCTCTCTCTCTCTCTCTCTCTCTCTCTCTCTCTCTCTCTCTTTCGCACTCGTCACATACACACATACCTATTCTAACTTACCACCTGAAGGAATCATGCGTAACTCATTTCTTTGTAAGGCAGACTCTGTGATCGTTTTGTGTCAATTTACCGGTTTCAAAATGGGTACAGCGCGATGACTTGTGAAATAAAGCGGTAAAGATATGTCTTGGATTAACAAAGCAATCCACATCTTGTACTTATAGTGCACATGTTGCACACACATAGTAACATACACATACTTCGCCACACGTGCAACCAATAACTTCAAAGCACAGACACAAAATCTTGAACGGATTTTACCCTACCGCCTACACATCAATCTTATCCTTTAAAGATCGCTTCCTTCCCTTTGTCGTCGTTCGCTTCTGCAGACGTCCACTCCTATGTTTGTTTGTTTGTTTGTTTGTTTGCTTAACGCCCAGTCGACCACGAAGGGCCATATCAGGGCGGTGCTGCTTTGACATATAACGTGCGCCACACACAAGACAGAAGTCGCAGCACAGGCTTCATGTCTCACCCAGTCACATTATTCTGACACCGGACCAACCAGTCCTAGCACTAACCCCATAATGCCAGACGCCAGGCGGAGCAGCCACTAGATTGCCAATTTTAAAGTCTTAGGTATGACCCGGCCGGGGTTCGAACCCACGACCTCCCGATCACGGGGCGGACGCCTTACCACTAGGCCAACCGTGCTGGTTATCCACTCCTATGGCGCGTACAAAAGTCGCCGTCATCTTCAGAGCCGCCAAGACTGAGGAGCACAAAGCGAAAGATAAACAAGTCGCGTAAAGCGATATAAAAACATTTAGTCAAGCTGTCGGCATCAAAGTAACAGATTAACACCCAAAAACAGTCATCGCCGAGACTATAATTATTAAGATAGTCTCGACTAACCACACCGAAAAATGTCTGGGGATATTATACCCAGGAACTCTCATGTAACATTTCATAAAGATCGGTCCAATGCTTTTCTCTGAATCGGTCTACACACACACACATACATACACACACACACACACACACACACACACACACACACACACACACATACACTGCCACCCTCGTCTCGATTCCCCGTCTATGTTAAAACATTTAGCCAAAACTTGACTAAATGTAAAAAGGTTATCAACTTGAATATCTACATCTCCAAAAATCATGTACCATTAGAAGAATGTCAGAAATATACTTACCTTCTAAAAATTCAAATGGGTGGGAGCCAGCCGCGGGGTCTGATTGGTTAAAATCACCACACATCTGAATACCAACCAATCAGACCCCTCGGCTGGCACCCACTTTCGCTTCGTGCACCTGCAGCCATGGTCGCCAAACAGCTTCTCCTGCAGGGTGGGTCTCGTCCGACCATGTGTCTTTTCTCCTACAGTGCGCAGTCCTGGAGTTACAGGGGTCCCCACGAACGCCCGTCCTAGAGGGTCCCGGGACCCCCACTTTTAATGTTTAGAGGGTCCATGGACCCCCTTAGCAGAGTCTCAGAGGGTCCCAAGACTCCCGGGTCCTCAAACCCCCTATTTACATATAACGCATTGTGATCGCGAATACTGTGATATAAACTGTTTTTTTGTTTCACCAGAATATTCGAGGGACACTTCAACTATATCAAGTCAAATGCAACACACACGAACACCTTGTTCCCGCGTGAAAATGGGATAATTTGTGTTTGTACTTTGACTTAGCTGACGACTAAAGACAGAGGCCAGAAATTGAGTGCGTCCCGGGACCCGCTCTGTGTAGGTTCAGTGCGTCCTGGGACCCCCTTCATGAATTTCTAGTACGTGATTTCGGCTTCTATAGTGCGCATAGGACGCAGGGACGCGCGCTATGGGGAGCCCTGAGTTATGAACTATCATGTAAACCACCACAGATCTGCCTGTGCTTTTACACAAGATAAAGGCATCCTTCCACGAGGGAACAAAAGCATTACCAAAATCTTATTCCTGGGAGTGTTCGTTGCAGAGTGAGATTTCCTTTCTGAATTAGTTTGGAAAGGGGACGTGGTTGTCAGTTACGAGTTCAAGTCATCAAACAATAACCACTGGGTACATATACGTACCACACAGGCTGTATATTTTTGTATATGTTGCTAACTTGTAAGATGAACACATCCCATGTTAAAGCAGGGATGGATGGACACGTACTGTATCTGTGGTGGCTTGCATGAGTGATTACACAGGGAGGGGTCTTTAAGTTTAAGAAAAATTCCACTCCCATGCAGTCGCTATGTTGTTGCACAAGTTTTTGCTCATTTGGCATCACTTAGTTCCAGAGCCTTCAAAACCAGGAGCTTCCTGTGTGGACTGCTTGGAAGTCTGGCACTGAGTCAAAAATGGCGAGTAAGATGCATTTTCCAGACATGCAGGCATTTTTCCCCAAAATAATTTAAACTCGAAATGACTGTAAGTTTGAGACATCTCATCGGCGGATTTTGCCCCAGTGCTGCATACACAAGTGTGAATTGGCGTACGTAATGAAAAAGACAATGATATTCTGTGCTGCTTTTTACATTTAGTCAAGTTTTGACTAAATGTTTTAACATAGAGGGGGGAATCGAGACGAGGGTCGTGGTGTATGTGTGTGTGTGTGTGTGTGTGTGTGTGTGTGTGTGTGTGTGTGTGTGTGTGTGTGTGTGTGTGTGTGTGTGTGTGTGTGTAGAGCGATTGAGAGTAAACTACTGGACCGATCTTCATGAAATTTTTCATGAGAGTTTCTGGGTATGATATCCCCAGATGTTTTTTTCATTTTTTCGATAACTGTCTTTGATGACGTCATATTCGGCATTTTGTAAAAGTTGAGGCGGCACTCTCACACCCTCATTTTTCAATAAAATTGATTGAAATTTTGGCCAAGCAATCTTCGACAAAGGCCGGACTTTGGTATTGCATTTCAGCTTGGAGGCTTAAAAATTAAATAATGACTTTGGTCATTAAAAATCTGAAAATTGTAATTAATTTTTTTTTATAAAACGATCCAAATTTACGTTTATCATATTCTTCATCATTTTCTGATTCCAAAATCATATAAATATGTTATATTTGTATTAAAAACAAGCTCTGAAAATTAAAAATATAAAAAATATGATTAAAATTAAATTTCCGAAATCGATTTAAAAACAATTTCATCTTATTCCTTGTCCAATCCTGATTCCAAAAACATATAGATATGATATCTTTGGATTAAAAACACGTTCAAAGAGTTAAAAAGACTAGAGATATAGAAAAGCGTGCTATCCTCCTCAGCGCAACCGCTCCCGCGCTTTTCTGGATTGTTAATTTCACTGCCTTTGCCACGAGCGGTGGACAGACGATGCTACGAGTGTACGGTCTTGCGGAAAAATTGCAATGCATTCAGTTTCATTCTGTGAGTTCGACTGAGCTTGACTAAATGTTGTATTTTCGCCTTTCGCGACTTGTTTTAATTATATTTGTCCCTTAGCATGAGAATCACAAATAATGTTTAAATAGTGGATAATCTCTAAAAACAGTTGTTGATGGTTATCCTCTCATATCATAATACACAATTAAATCACAATGTGAGTGTTGTATCTTAATTTATTGTCATAGTCGTCGTCGTCGTTATTAGTACCAACATCGTGGCACCTGTGAAGCTGGGCTTAGGCTTACATAGATAAAGAATATTCCCAAAGCAGAGATTATTAGCAAAATGTAGATTTTACTTTGCAACTGCTTCTTGCGTCCTTATTATGAGGTTAATTCAGGTGGTTATTATAAAGCTGACTGTTGTTACTTGTTTGCTTTTTAAATCATATGATATATGTGTTTACATTCTTTACCCCGGCATGGTTCTAAAATACATTGCTCAATCCTGACAAATGGCAGGCATCTGTTTTAGATAATAGGTCATGAGGGCTTCCTGTTATTTTTGGTTCGCGTTGTAAATCTTAGGCAATAGGAACATGGAGAAATAAGAGAGAGAGAGAGAGA
>NC_090258.1:19978356-19985856 GCF_037325665.1 Littorina saxatilis
TGTGTGTGTGTGTGTTTGTGTATGTGTGTGTGTGTGTGTGAATGTCTGTCCATGTATGTGTGTATACACGTGCGTGCATGTCTGTCTCTCTGCCTGTTTGAGTCAGTGTGTGTGTTTCTGTGCGTGCGTGTGTGCATGTGTGTGTGTTTGTCTGTCTGTCTGTTTATCTGTTTGTCTGTTTGTCTATCTATATGTCTGTGTCTGTGTGTGTGTGTCTGTCTGTGTGTTTTCGCGCGTGTGCGCGTACGCGTACGTGCGTGTATGCGTGTATGCGTGTTCACGGTGCTCGCGTCAGTCTGCATGCCTTAGCCATGTGTTCGTCAGTATGTTTATTTTAATTTGTCTTTCTGTCTGCATGCCTTCCTTTTTACCTGCCTGAGGGCACACATACGATTTATAGAGCTGCGGTTGTTTGTCTGAATGGTTTTTTGTTGTTGTTTGTTTTTCCAACAGAGTCTTATCTTCTTACCGTTTAGCCGAGAACACCTGTCTGTCAGTGTCTTGACATGGTTACATTTTTATTGCAATGAATTTTAACTATTCATCGTCGTAAAAAGTGTGGTATTATTAGGAAAGAAATTGAGCAAGAAAAAAGAAAGGAGGAAAAGAGGGAGAACGGTTTGGGATGGAGGGGGGGGGGGGGGAAGGCTAGGATGAGGACTTACAGAGATGAAGATAAGCATAAAGACTTTCTTTATTTGGTGTTTAACGTCGTTTTCAACCACGAAGGTTATATCGCGACGGGGAAAGGGGGGAGATGGGATAGAGCCACTTGTCAATTGTTTCTTGCTCACAAAAGCACTAATCAAAAATTTGCTCCAGGGGCTTGCAACGTAGTACAATATATGACCTTACTGGGAGAATGCAAGTTTCCAGTACAAAGGACTTAACATTTCTTACATACTGCTTGACTAAAATCTTTACAAAAATTGACTATATTCAATACAAGAAACACTTAACAAGGGTAAAAGGAGAAACAGAATCCGTTAGTCGCCTCTTACGACATGCTGGGGAGCATCGGGTAAATTCTTCCCCCTAACCCGCGGGGGGACCAGGGAGGGGTAAATCCTTCCCCCTAACCCGCGGGGGGTACATAAAGACAGAAGAAAGGAAGGAATGGAAGGAAGTAGGGATTAACACACAGGGACAGAACAGAGAAAAAGAAAGGAAGAGAGACCAAATATATACATTAGGCCAAAAAAAAAATAGGTCTGTTTACGGTAAGCCGACCGACCCTAGTTTTTTCGCGCGACCCTAGACTTTTTTTTGGCATTTGGGGAAAAAATAAAATAAAAATAAAAATATCTTGTTTTTTTGGCAAAATAACGTAAAAATATGGTTTTTTGGGAAAAAAAAAAGAAAAAAAAAAAAAAAATCCCGACCTACCGACCCTATTTTTTTGGCCTATGTTACCGTAAACAGACCTATTTTTTTTTGGCCTTAATGAAGACGGAAGGAATAGAAAGAAAGATTTGAATCAGTAAGTACGTAACTTAAGCAAGAGGAAAAATATGGTGAAAAGCACAAACAAAAACGGACAAAAATGCAGAATCAAAAAAACAAGAAAGGTAGGTTGTTGGATCGTTTGTTATTGACAACACAATACATTCATAGATATTTCGACCCAACGGTCTTTTAAGTGAACAGACAAACAAATATTCACACAAAACTTATCTTGATAGAATCAGTTTAAACCGTTGGGTCGAAATATCTGTGAATGTATTGTTTTGTCAATAACAAACGTTCCAACAACCTACCTTTCTTGTTTTTTGATTCTGAATTTTGGAACGTTGGCAGTCTCTTTGTTTTTGAATTTGAACAAATACAGACCAAGAAAGAGGCCGACATACAAAGGGACATAAAAAGAGTAATAAATTAGGAAGAAGGAACAGAGGCAGGTGTTAGGAAAATAGATACTGAGGAAGACAGTATGTAAACGTTCAAACAGACTCTCAGACAAACACACACAGACAGCCACTGGCAGAAGAAAAACAAGTCGCGTAAGGCGAAAATACAATATTTAGTCAAGTAGCTGCCATTTTTCAGCAAGACCGTATACTCGTAGCATCGTCAGTCCACCGCTCATGGCAAAGGCAGTGAAATTGACAAGAAGAGCGGGGTAGTAGTTGCGCTAAGAAGGATAGCACGCTTTTCTGTACCTCTCTTTGTTTTAACTTTCTGAGCGTGTTTTTAATCCAAACATATCATATCTATATGTTTTTGGAATCAGGAACCGACAAGGAATAAGATGAAAGTGTTTTTAAATTGATTTGGACAATTTAATTTTGATAATAATTTTTATATATTTAATTTTCAGAGCTTGTTTTTAATCCGAATATAACATATTTATATGTTTTTGGAATCAGCAAATGATGGAGAATAAGATAAACGTAAATTTGGATCGTTTTATAAATTTTTATTTTTTTTTACAATTTTCAGATTTTTAATGACCAAAGTCATTAATTAATTTTTAAGCCACCAAGCTGAAATGCAATACCGAACCCCGGGCTTTGTCGAAGATTACTTGACCAAAATTTCAACCAATTTGGTTGAAAAATGAGGGCGTGACAGTGCCGCCTCAACTTTCACGAAAAGCCGGATATGACGTCATCAAAGACATTTATCAAAAAAATGAAAAAAACGTGTGGGGATTTCATACCCAGGAACTCTCATGTCAAATTTCATAAAGATCGGTCCAGTAGTTTAGTCTGAATCGCTCTACACACACACACACACACAGACACACAGACACACACACACACGCACATACACCACGACCCTCGTTTCGATTCCCCCTCGATGTTAAAATATTTAGTAAAAACTTGACTAATATAAAAACACATGGAAAACTAGGACAGGTCAAATTGACCCTTACCTATATATCTACCCCTTCACCTACCCCAAATTATGACAGATTGCCTTCGTCAAACCCACTCAACATTTTTCTCTTTCTTTGCGAAATCTGCATGGTGCCTCTCTCCTTCCCTCATTGCAGTGATCTGTCTTCTTCGTTTGAACTGTTAGAGGGGAACGCTCTTGGGATGCGGTAATTGTCAGAAAGGTGAGAAGAAGAAGAACAAAAAACTCCAAAGTGAATATGTTTGATTACTTTAACCTTCGGTGTCAAAGAATTGACCTTGTAGAGTTTGGTTACATAATGATTTGGGAGGCAACAATAGTGGGGGATTAGTGAGATAACATGGGGTTGTTTTTGAAAAACATACTAGTGTGCGATGTCTTCGTTTGACTGGGTTTTCATTTTGAGTGACTGTAGTTTTTTCTCGCCCTTTTAGAGATGCTGCAATTTTAGTTATAGAAAGAAGATTGAAGCTGGTAAAAGCTGCTTAAAAAATGCATTTTTTTGCTGTTATGTTCTTTTAGATATTTGAGTTGGTTGTTTTTTCTAACAGCAATGGCAAGGCAAAAAAAACTTCCGTGCGATGTGATCGTATAGCTGAGTTTTCATCTAAAACGAATGGGACAGGTGGTTTTTTTTCTGTTTGATCCTTGGGATGTTGTGTTTTTAATTGGTGAGGAGATTTTGAAGGCATGTTGCTTTTTCGCTCTGTTATGTCCGTCAAGGATATTAATTTTGTTAAACATACTGAAAAGAAAGAATGGAAAATTAGGCATTGCGTAAAATGTGAAAAAAATGTATTCTGTTTATGTGGTTTTCTTTCTTCATTTATGTTTTTATTTTCCTCTGCCTTTATTTCATTTTTGTTTTTTTCCCTTTTGCCTCTCCTTCCTTCATGCTTTCTTTGTTTCCATCCCCAAACATGTAGACCTTGTAATACCAGTATAAGAAACAGTGTGAAATACCCCCATTTATCCTGCTGCGCTAAATTCCCTTCCCCTTCTCCTCAATCCCCCCCTGACTATTGTGTTCTTTCAAATAATCACCAGGTAACCTCAATACGGCCAGACGGTTTTGAATGCAGGAAATCTCTGTGACAAGATGTGATATTGCGCTGTAGGCCGGATTTCCCTCCAAATAAGCGTATCATTGTCATCATGACCTAAAGGTTAGACATCTTGTTAGTATTTGAGCCGCGGTTAGACCTTTTGAGGCAGGGTGAATAAAGGCAGAGTGGTTTACAGAACCGTTCTTTTGGCGTACAATTTGATTATTTTTTCATGAGATCAGTATTCTCTCAGAGGACGTAATGTAAAACTAGTCAATCTAAACGGGACCGGCGGGCCATACGACCCTGCGACTCCAGGTAGAGAAATGGCATGATTGTTCTGTACATGTAAAAGATACGTTCCTCCTCGTGAGAGTGGATCATGCACACCGCCACAAATGTACCCAGGCTGTTACATAATTCAACAGTATCCTTCTTCTTCTTCTTTTTCTTCTTCTTCTTCTTCTTCTTCTTCTTCTTCTTCTTCTTCTTCTTCTTCTTCTTCTTCTTCTTCTTCTTCTTCTTCTTCTTCTTCTTCTTCTTCTTCTTCTTCTTCTTCTTCTTCTTCTTCTTCTTCTTCTTCTTCTTCTTCTTCTTCTGCGTTCGTGGGCTGAAACTCCCACGCACACTCGTGTTTTTGCACGAGTGGAATGTTACGTGTATGACCGTTTTTACCCCGCCATTTAGGCAGCCATATGCCGCTTTCGGAGGAAAACAGTATCCTTCCACGTACTTGAGCACATTCCACAATTAAGCGACCAGGGCTGAGTTGCACGAACCAAAAGTGGGTGCCACCCAAACGGGAGAGAACAAACCGCAAGGTCTAATTCGTTGAAATCACAACAAATGTCAATGTCAACCAATCGGTTCATTACTTTCTCTGGCTGCTTTCGGTGCAGACTGCCAAATATTGTTGAAGTTATTTTTGAAAGGATACCTATGTCAATTTGGGCAAGGCGCGAACTATGGGGGTCCTTTACGTCCTCACAGATGCTAATATCTATTAGGGACATGCAAATAGGTAATGTGTTAGGGGGGGGGGGGGAGGGAAGGGCAAAAGTGGATGGACACTTGTATATGATGTAAACTCATTGGCAGTTAGGAGGTATCCGTATAGTGTGCAGGATTGCTTGCACAAGAAGTTAGAATGTACCTGTCAAGATTACTTCCCAGTACACTGTAAGCTTCTTGATATTCTTTCCGTTCGTTTAGGTTGTATGCGAGTTTGTTGTATGTGTTTTATATGTTTGTTTGTTTTGTGTGCGTGGGGGGGGGGGAGGGGGGAGGGGGGTGGGGTGGGAGGGGGGGTAGTACGGTGCACACCTAGTCATAAATGTACAATCTTCAAATGGCATTACATATTGGCTTAGTGTTGGCTTTGTTGTAAGTGGTCTGAAGTCACAGTTGTCTATTTTTTGTTTACTGATTTTTTTGAAATTTTTTTTTGGGGGGGGAGTGTGTTCTATGCGTTTTGTTAGTGTTAGCGAGAGAAGACTATCAACGTTGAGACTGCAAAAAATTCTACCGATTTCATCCTGGACAACATGGATGTAGTTTGGCGTCGGAATTCAAACGCCAATTTTCTTTTAAATCGTCAACATCTTGTCGTCAGTTTGACACCTACATGACTGCCTGAAAGTTCGAATAATGGCCGAAACTGTCATGGCTATTTTGGCATATTTACCAAAGAAGATAATCCTAGCAGCACCCCTTGAACATTCTTCTGTCATGTACTCTTGTTCCAACTCCACAGTTTCCCATAGAGTGAGAGTGGTAGGATTTACAGATTAACCTTCAGCTGGCTGCGGTATCGTGTCTGTCTCGGCTACACTGACCTTTGGTGCGTGCTGCGAGTGTTTACCTTGTTGTCTCTTTAGCCCAGCGTGCTGAAACGGAGCTGACTTTTGCAGGTCATCTCTCACAGTTGCGTTTAAAGTGCGGAGTGTTTGAAGGGAACGCCGATTAGAAGAGACATGGTTACAGGCTCAACATGTACAATTTGATAAAATAATAATAATGTATAATATTTATATAGCGCATGTATCCAGGGTTTAACCCTGCTTAAAGCGCTGTACAATCAAAACACTACGACAACATAACATTATGTAACGTGCAATCACATACATATCAATGAATAACACATTGCTCTGTAAAACATCATCACAAACACACGCACGGGCACACACACGCACTACATAAACAAATTACGCAGTAGAGACATTTTGATTTCAGTTTGGCCATTCGGTTTGTTAACAACAGCATTTCTAAAACCAATGAACAACATACTCTGTTATATACATGACATCACCTGACGACTTTCTAGAAATTCTGTATGGTGGCACCGATTTTTACAACAGCTTTGTGCATGTCCGAACAAAACATCCGATGAAGGAGTATTTGTCTTGCATGTGAAGTAGTCACTTTATAAATATACTCCAGAAAGGCCTTCCTTTTGTTTTGACTTGTCCAAGGCTATGAAAACAACAGTGAAGGCTTAATGGTTTATATTTCAGTGTGAGGCCGTTCTGCTCACATTAGTAATTGCTGACCCTCCTCCTCCTCTAGCGTCCGCCTTTTTAAATGCCGCAGACAAATCTATACAATTATTTGGAAAGGAAAGCAAGTATAAGCCACGACTACAAACTTCCTCCACTCATTTACTCCCCTTCTCCGCCCCCCCCCCCCCCCCCCCCCCAGTGCGACCTTTGTCTGCATGACAATGTGCGATCATCCAACACTGGCGTAAGAATGGATGAGAAAGGGGTGAGGTGTCATGGCAAAGGTCCGAAGGTCCACTATGCATCCTTTCTCGCTGTCTGCTGACCTCTGGTGCTAACTTCTGACAGCCAATTCATGGCAATGGGGGTATTGGTCATTTCCGTTGTCCAGCACTGCCCTTCCCTCAACCACCTCTCTCCTTTGTATTTTGTTTCTATCTTCTTTTTGCAAGAGAGAAAAAGTTGACTGTACATATAAGTCTATTGCCCGATCGCCCATGTTTTTTCTTCTTTCTCACTAGCCATATCTTTCTCTCCGTCTGTCTGTCTGTCTGTCTGTCTGTTTGTCTCTATCTCTCTCTCTCTCTCTCTCTCTCTCTCTCTCTCTCTCTCTCTCTCTCTCTCTCTCTCTCTCTCTCTCTCTCTCTCCCTCTCGCTCTCTCTCTCTCTGTCTCCCTCTCTATCTCTCTCTATTTCTCTCTCTCTCCATCTTTCTCTCCCTCTCCCTCTCTCTCTCTCTCCCTCTCTCTCTCTCCCTCTCTCTCTCTCTGTCTCCCTCTCTCGCTCTCTCTCTGTCTCCCTCTCTCTGTCTCTCTCTCTCTATTTCTCTCTCTCTCCATCTTTCTCTACCTCTCCCTCTCTCTCTCTCTCTCTCTCTCTCTCTCTCTCTCTCTCTCTCTCTCTCTCTCTCTCTCTCTCTCTCTCTCTCTCTCTCTCTCTCTCTCTCTCTCTCTCTCTCTCTCCTCTTTCTTCTTTTCTTCTTCTTCGTCTTAGTCCGTGCCCCGTCTCTGCTTGCAATACAGAATGTCTAAGGTACGCTCTAAAGTCTAGTCTTTGCTTTTACCTTCGCTCTTAATTGCCAAACAATAACACAATAC
>NC_090258.1:19988356-20003356 GCF_037325665.1 Littorina saxatilis
CAGAGGAAGAGGGCGTTAGAGTGGACACGAAAAATAGGCTGGAGTGGCGAGCTGAGCCTAAACAAACGATGCCCATTTCACAAGAACCCGAAGAAGCTGCTCACTTCTTTCCCTCGCCGCAAGATGGCGCGCTAGGCAGAGTGTCCAGGGCCGCCGCCATTGTCAATGTTGGCTGCTGGGTAGGAGGGTAACTTTGTTTAAAGACAAACCTTGAGAGGAATGTGAACGTCCGAACTAAAATGAATCAACGGCCAACAATAATTCAAACGAGAGAGAGAGAGAGAGAGAGAGAGAGAGAGAGAGAGAGAGAGAGAGAGAGAGAGAGAGAGAGAGAGAGAGAGAGAGAGGGGAGAGGGGGGGGGGGGGGCTTGTGAACTGAGCCTCGGACTGATGTAAAAAGAGTGTCTACCGCTTTAACTCTTCAGTCCCGAGTTACACCTTCGTGATTATTGACAGTGTGGTGACAAGCAACTTGTGTCTGTGTGCTCATCTAATTCCGGGTACATTGAAATCGCTCTATGCCGATTGGACATCCGCTAAGCCACGTCTTTACTCGAGCAAATGGTTGGTGGTGATACTTCTGTTGCTACAGCTGCTGTTGTAGTTTTTAATGACGATGAAGATGATGCTATGGTTCTGCTTATATGTTGTCGGTAACTATTTTTGTAACGGAACAGTGCTCTGAAAGACGTGTACATGCACGTGACACAACGACGCTTTAACATAACATGGCGTACAACGTAAGACATTAGTTCTGACCAAAGATATAATGCACGTTATTATAACAAACGGAACCTTAGCGCACAACGACAGACACAAAATTAATGATCCTTATCATCGTGACTGAGCTACGGTTTGGAATTGCAAGCAAAGCTGCGTTGGCTTGAAAGCTTCAAAAAGATGTTTCTTGTAGTGAGTGCTGGTTTGCAGAACGACGACTCCAACCACACACTATAATTATTATCATTGTTGTCCTGAAAATGCAATGTTAAACTTTCTTTGGAGCCGAATTGGCTTAAAAGCTTGAAAAGAGTGTTCTTTTCAATGACTTTTGTTTGGGTAATGGTATATGTGTTTTACTTTGTGCGTTCAGGAGGCACAAGAGATCGAGCCCTTGGTGTGTGTGTGTGTGTGTGTGTGTGTGTGTGTGTGTGTGTGTGTGTGTGTGTGTGTGTGTGTGTGTGTGTGTGTGTGTGCTCGGGATTGGGGGATGGGGGATGGGGGAGGGTTGTAACGCAGGGAATTAATTCATAGTCGAAATTGTTTCTATTTTTTCACGAATTTTACTCCGTACAAATCTGTTGTCTTGTTTCAAAAAACCGATATCATTTTCTAGGCAGAATGTCACGTTCACAGCAACACGCATCAGTCCGACTCTCTTTATGTCTTAACCTACAAACGTCGGGGCGGGGAGGGTTGTTATGAAGGGTATGACAACATAAAGGCTCGTCAAACAAAGCGGTAGAGGGTGAGGTTTAGCGAAGTGCAGTGAGCAAATAGCCCGGAGAGCCCTTGCAAAACGACACACAGCGGGGTGGGACCCAAGGTGCTCTTTTTTGTCCTGAGTGTTTTTTCGAAACGCTAATGACGTTTTGATTCCATCTCTTTGAGTAGAGGTGAAGTTGGAGGGGGGTAGAGAAGAGAGAGGGGGCGGGCAGAAAGAGAGAGAGAGAGAGAGAGAGACAGACAGACAGACAAACAGACAGAGAGAGAGAGAGAGAGAGAGAGAGAGAGAGAGAGAGAGAGAGAGAGAGAGAGAGAGAGAGAGAGTAATAATGTAATAATGTCGTTGCTTTTTGTTAACCTTCAGGGTTTAATAGTTACTCTTCCGTCATTTTTCTCAGACAAACAGACAGACAGAGACAGACAGAAAGAGACAGACAGACAGACAGACAGAGAGAGAGAGAGGGAGAGAGAGAGAGAGAGAGAGAGAGAGAGAGAGAGAGAGAGAGAGAGAGAGAGAGAGAGAAATTACGTAATAATGTCGTTGCTTTTTTTTTACCTTCAGGGTTTCTTCTTCTTCTTTTTCTTGTCGTTCGCTGTTAGATCGTCAGTCCGGACTGCAGGGCGAAACGTGCTGTCCTCTCCAAGTCCTCTTTGGGGCCGTATAGCTTCTTTTGTAGCGCTGTCTCCTCTGGCCAGATGGTGTCCCTCAGAGCACTGTGGTATGGACAAGCCTGCAGGATGTGCTCTGCTGTCTGATTCTTGCCACACGGACATAGGGGGGAGGGAACTAGCTTCAGCTTTGTGGCCATATGATGGTTTAGTCTGTTATGTCCAGTGCGGAGTCTGAGTAGGACGACTTGTTCTTCACGTTGAAGCAGGTGGTAGTCATCTTTCTCCGCTCTGGTTTTCCTCTTGTTTTTGATGATTGTCTTTTTTTTCTTGTACTGCAGCTGGGACGTGAACTGTTCCTTTGAGGCACCTTCCTTGGCAAGTTTGTCTGCAGCCTCGTTTCCTGCTATGTCACAATGAGCTGGCACCCACTGAAGCACGACCCTTCGGTTCTGAGCAACCTGTTGGAGGGCGTTGTTGAGCTCAGTTTCTTTGTTGGCAGACAGAGCTTGGAGTGCTGACATTGCGTCTGTCAGTAAGACGACCTGAGGACATTCATGGTCTGATCCGTCAACTATTGTGGCTGCTATCTTCAGGGCCTGTACTTCTGCACTATAGTTGGTGCAGTGCAAACCTGTGGAAATGCTCGCTGTTTGTGCCTCTCCCTCTGAGTACCGAACTAGAACGCCGGCTCCTCCATCTCTCACAGCATCTGTGGCTGACCCATCAGTGTAGGCGTGGATCCACGCTTCTTCAGGGTAGTGGTCTGCGATCATGGCCAGGGTAAGCGCCTTCTTACTGGTGTCACTCATGTCCCGTGATGTCACGCCTTTCACAGTTGTGTTGATCTCGAGGACCCTCTGGTTGGCTTCCCAAGGTGTTGGGCATGTTTCTGTGGCATCGAGCGGCAGAGTGCTTTCCGGCAGGTGGGGTAGGTACTGTCGCTTGAGGCTTCTGCTTTGGTGCACAAAATGAAATGTCGACCTTCAGGGTTTAATAGTCTATTCCTCCGTCGTTTTTCTCTTGTTGTTCTGTCATGCTGGTTTCTAAAACACCGAACTAGCTTATTTGTTTGCTCGCGGAAAGAAGGAAAAGGGTGAACTTTAAGGAAGAGTATACTTTGATACAGTGACAGTTGTGTACATCTCAGGGGCGGATTAGGGGGGGGGGGGTTACAGGGGTTCCGGACCCCCCCCTCCCGGCTGTAATTTAAAAAAATTAATACTAACTTTAAAAGAAATAATGAGTGGCTGCTGACACCAGTTGATCATGTTTAAAATCAAGGATAAGACATAAATTGTTCATAAAATAGCTAAACCTCTTCAGCTTCTGGGGGGCAAAGCCACCCAGACCACCCAACGGGGCCTTGCCCATGTACCCCACAAGGGGTCTACCCCTGGACCCCAGGTTGTAACTCCCCCCCCCCCCCCCCCCTCTGGCTTAACTGCTCCGCCCCTGCATCTATATTGTACATTTCCTTCACTGTGAATTATTGTTTGCCCATCATTCAATCTCTCCTTATTTCTTTGTCATATGTTAAATCGGCTTCTACACAAAGAAACACACACAAAAGCAATGGTTTCATCTAAAGAAAGCTCTACTGACTTCATAGACAAGCTGAAACGAATGGAGCGCACTTCCAAAGAGTAAGTCTCTTTTCCTGTCCATAAAATCTACTCAAAAGTATGTGCATTCCAGGACTAATCAAAAACACCAAAGCATTTCGAATAACTGAACATTGCTCATCTTGTCTTTGAACATTGATCATATATGTGTGTATATTCCAATGCTGCTTAAACTATTTTCTCTGTTCTGCCACCCGGAGTATAGAATTACCTGGAATTGCTTATCGATCATCTATACTAGTATATGATACTTTGAACCTTTTTGATTTTTGAACTTCATGTCTACCGCAATATGTTGGAATGTTTTCACTTGTTGTATACTCAGTCTGGAGCTTTGCTGTTAACAAAGAATGCCGGCCACTAGATTTACCTGGGCCTTCATAACGACAAACACAGACTTCTTTCAAGTTGACACGCGCAAGCATTAGTAAAACAAACACATTAGAGCTTAACCGAATACCACTGAAAAGAGTAGATGTGGATTTCAGATACGGATATACTCTCACTAATACGATTTACTTGCAAACCTATCTTTTGGGTGTCTTTTTCCAAAATGGAGATGGAGAAGAAAAACAAAACGTGAGACAAAGAACCTGACTCAAATGGCAAAAATAATAAAGTACAGTTGCTTATCTTTTCTCAGTTTGAGATAAAAGCGTATCCGTGAATATTATGCTTGGTTCAGGATAAAGCCTATTTGTCGATGTTTGCGGGGTTTGGAATATAGCGTGTTTGTCATTCATGTCTTGGCTTGGGGTAAAGATTATTTATCGGCATTTTTTTGGTTTGGGATAAAGCTTATGTGTTGATCATTTCTTGATTTAAACAAAGGCAGATGTGTCGACGTGTACTGGGTTTGGGCGCAAGCGTATATTTGTTGGTACTCGTTTTGAAGCAAGAGTTTTTGTTAATCTTTGCTGTGTCTGGGATAAAGCGTATTTGTCAATATTAGCTGGGTTCAAACACATGTGTCGATATTTGTTCGTGTCTGTCGTTTGGGGCACCCATTTTGGTTTGGGACATACCCATTACTCTTGCCAAATACAGATGTCAAGAGAATGAAAGAAGAAGGACTCTGGTCGTTTAGAACAGCAACACAAAAGACATGTAATATCAATTACAAAACGCACTGACAACGACAAAAATGTTACGTATTAAAACCGGCGGATAAGAAGCATTTTTGTGTGAGTGTTCGAAAAACAAAACGTTAAAAAAAGTTAGCTTGTTGTACTCGATAAGTTGTATTTAATTCATTGTATGAGATATTGTTAATTGTTGTTATTTATTTGAATAAAATTGTTTGGTAAAAAATAAAAAAATAAAAAATAAAAAAAGGGCGGAGGTGTGAGAAGGGGGTATTGACGTCATTCGTGCAGGTAAAAAAAAAAGTGTCGCACCTGTGCCTTACCGCTCACCTGCCTGGCCTACATCTTCTATATTGCCTTAATTAGCGTAATTTCCCGCGGGAAATTGGATCCGATGCACGCAATCTGCTTTTCATCTATGTCCTTGTTGAATTTAAATGGCGCTGACTTTTTGCCAAGATTATGCAAGATTTTCCAGACTGAAAAATCGGCACAGAATTCGCCCAGGTGACTTTGCAAAAAGTTCATTTCTTTTTCAAATCTGGAGCCGAAACTCGAGTTTTACTTTTGCAAGAAGATTTTGTGAACGAGAATACCTTCATGAGATATGTACATGTATACAAAAATACAAAATATGATTCGGAATTTGCCAACATGCTCATACAAATACCGTAAAAAACATTTGTATGGAATCTTGAAAATGCTGGTTGTGTCAGAAATATCTTCTCGTTGAATCCTTTTTGCTTGGAAACAAGTATACCGACGATCTACATGTACACTCTGGCTGTTGGTTGTGTAGCGAAGTCATTTGTACCTAACATTTTTTTTCCGATCTCCCAGGTCAACTTATGTGCAGACCTGTTTTTGTGACTTAACCCCCTTCGTGTGTACACGCAAGCACAAGACCAAGTGCGCACGGAAAAGATTCTGTAATCCATGTCGGAGTTCGGTGGGTTATGGAAACACGAAAATACCCAGCATGCCTACTCAACGAAAGCGGAGTGAGCTGACTATGCTCTCAGAGCATAGTGTGGGGAACCCAAATGGGCAAAAACGTAACCAGATAATTCTTGAACGCTGAAAAAGAAGAAGTATCTAAGATAATTACGTAACTAACAATTACGTCAATGGCAAATGAACTCAGACAAAAACTATCCGCTCTGCTCACTGTACATAAACAGGTGTCAAATAATAAGGTCAAACAAAAATATATATTGGTTTAGGATAACCCGACCGAACCTTTTTTTTCCGCCGACCCTAAAACTTTTTTTCATGTCTAAAAACACAACAAACTTTTGGCACATTTTGCGAACCATACCGAGACTAAGGGAAGTAACCTCCTTTAAAATCGACTAAATTAAAACAAAATAAATAAAATTGAAAAAATCCGACATACCGACCCTATCTTTTTTGGTCACGTTACCCTAAACCAACATATATTTTTGTTTGGCCAAAGAATTGTTCTGTCAGATCCTTCGGATTTTTATTTTCATCGTCACAACTGTACAGCTTTACATCCTGCATCCTCCCGTAGAGATGATTCATAATCAAAAACGAGTGCATATCAAGGGCAAGACTGTTGTACCCTGTGCATTCTTCTCCCTATTGTATCCACCCGGAACAGAAAGGTCAAAGATACCCGGACTGCATTCTTTCACCCCCGCTGACACAAAAAAGTTCGAGTGTTGTACCTAAAATAAACATCAAGCAAGGCAGTGTATAGCTTCATAAATTTGCTGGCTCGCTGTCAGCGACTGTTCGGGGTAGGTGTCGTGTTTCTGTTCTTAGTCTTCTTCTTCTGCCTTCGTGGGCTAAAACTCCCACGTACACTACGTGTTTTTGCACGAGTGGAATTTTACGTGTATGACCGTTTTTACCCCGCCATTTAGGCAGCCATACGCCGCTTTCGGGGGAAGCATGCTGGGTATTTTCGTGTTTCTATAACCCACTGTCACGATCGGGTGACAGAGACCAAGAAAGTGTCACTCAGTGGAGTGCCTGTTCTTGGTCGTGTATGATAGAAAGCGCCTGTGCGTGATATTGGGTTACAGCAGAGTTTGCTGACGGTGCTCTACGAGCACGGATGTTTTGTATCGCACGAGTTTTACAGTGGAGGTTTCTGCTGTCATAGCTAGGGCTGACGGTTTTTCGCTGACAGCGCACACGGGATTTTCACGGATTGAGTTTCTCGTGTCTTTTTCTGCTTGGGAGGCAGAATTGTGTATAGCTGGACTGGGTTTTGGGACAAGGTCAGTCACGTGTATTTGGCTAGGTGGTCTGTCAGAGACTCAAGGACGGCACACTTGACACCCAGCGGCAGAAGGGGAAGGATCGTATACACAGTTTCTAGAGTATGATGGTTTTTCACCGAGTATTATATTCGGCACTCTAGGGGAACTTCCACTAGTTTTTCCTTTCTCCCTGCCACGTATTTTGCTGAGGACAAGTCGTCAATTTTCCTTCGTCGGCGATGGCTTTCGCATAAGGATTCGACAAGGGGTTCTGGACGGTTTTGGTCACTGTTGACGAACAGAGGCTGGTCCAGGGAGGAAGCGGACTTTGCTTCCATTGAGAGTACAATCATAGGCTTTTGAGGTAATAAATCATTATTTAACGCTGTTGATGAGTCTGTGTTGTGGAATGAAATACTCTCTGTTGTTCTTTCCAGGTTAGCGCATAATTTACTCTCTGTGACGCTAAAATACTAATCTGTATATGGTTTTTGCAGATAGGGAGAGAAGGACGGAAAATGACTGTTTTGTTGTTGTAAAAAGTCCATTTTGTGCAGGCCCACGTGCTCGATGAGATATTTAAAGATGACATGTTTTAAGGTGGTGGGTGAGGGGTAGCTGACATGTTTAGTGCACCGATGCTTTCTGTTTGCAGCCTTCGTTTCGTTTCGCTTCGTTCGCCTCGCTTCGTTACGTTCCTGTAACATCTGCACGGCTGACTCTGGCGGGAACTGTTGAGGCTACGCTAACCAGGAGACCGGCTAACCAGGAGACCGGCTAACCAGCGGACCGGCTAACCGGCAGCGGACCGGCTAACCAGCGAACCGACTAACCAGCATACCGGCTAAGCAGCAGCAGCAGAGATAAAGCTAAGTGCACCATGTCGTACGCACCCCGTTGACCACCGTTGTCTTTTCGTATCTATGATTTCATTGGAGTAGTGACAACGTGGGGTGTGTGACACCTGCACGAACTAGGGCTTTTCGGACAGAACATTCTCATTTAACTATATTTACACGGGTTCAGCGTGTTCCTATAATTTTCTACATACTACTGGCATTTTGTCAGTGAACACTGGTTTTTTACGTGTTGAGAACGTAAAAGGAACATATTTTGAGTGAAGGCTCGAGGGAGGTGGAGAGTTTATACATAAACAGGCGTCTGAAACTTATACTTTTGTTGACTCTATTTAATTGTATGACTGCGAGAGTGGATCGTGGTGTGGTTAGTTAATTAGTAGTAATTAACCGGTTCATAATCACCTTGAGTGATATATTGAAACGTGACACATGGGGGCCAAGCCGGGATTTACTCAGTTAATTTCTGACTGATAAAGACCCACCAATTAAGGATAACTAAGAGCAGATAATCTCGTCAGTGCTCGACTTATTTTCTGCTTGGTGCTACCCTTTTTTGTATAGTTTTGATCATATACCACACCTTAAGCGATTCACATCTTGCAGGAAATGTAAATTGTAATTTGTGAGTTATTGTATGCGCTAACTGTGATTACTTCCCTTTCCTTTGTTTGTGAATCTTTGTTGTTGTACGTTCAGAGTTTTCCGTTGCAGAGAGCTGAGCGGGGTTAACGGATTTGTTGTTCGTTTTACTCAGTTTTCTCTACATTGTTGTTTCGCATTCTGTAACAGGTTACATTTCTACCGTCTTGTTTTACTTGGATTTTTCTCCATATTTTGACTTTGTTGGAATTTTGGGGGGGAAGGGTCCGAGGACTTCTGTCCTAACCAAGGCTGTGGGAGACACTCTGTTTCACCGCAAAAAGCAGCCGATAAAGTAGGCCACGGCTGTGGGAAACACTTTGTTTCACCGCAAAAAGCAGCCATAAAGTAGGCTACGCGATTTGTTCTACACCGTTTGGATTTTTCTTCTGCATTTTCTGGTTGCTGGATTTTTGTATCCACCGCTTTCATCACCGCGTGTTCTAGCTATAGCTGCGTTAGACTTATTTTGGTAATAAAGCTTTGCTAAAACTAACCATGGCTACAGGGGGATCTCCTACGAGGAGAATAACTTTCGAGACTCCTGGGAGCGAGCAACCGACTGAGCGAGACGCACGCGTTAGAGCCCGAAGCGTTCTAAAACGCTTAGAAGTAGAACGGAAGGAAGAATTTGAGCGACTGACAAGAAAAGAAGAACGTGACCGACAGGACAAGAAGGACGAACTTGACAGACAAGAAAGGGAACGACAGGCAGAACGACAGGCTGAACGAGACAGACAGGAAAGGAAAGAAGAACGTGACAGACAGGAAAAGAAAGACGAACTTGACAGACAAGAAAGGGAACGACAGGCAGAACGAGACAGACAGGAAAGGAAAGACGAACTTGACAGACAAGAAAGAGAACGAGACAGACAAGAAAAGAAAGACGAGCTTGAGAGACAGGAACGACAGGCCGAGCGTGACAGACAGGAACGGAAAGAGAAAGAGCAGGCGGATCGCGATCTCCAGCTAGAGCTAGCTAGGCTACAGGCCGAGAAGGGTACGCTTACTCAGGCTAGCGCGCCGACGTTTGTTGCCGACCGTACGAGACTGCCGACGTTCGACGATGACAAGGACGAGCTCGACGATTTTTTACGCCGGTTTGAGCGCATTGCATCTGACCAGAAGTGGGAAGAGGCCACGTGGGCTAGCCGCCTTAGCACCTGCTTAAAAGGACGCGCATTACAGCTCTACAATGCTTTGGATGACGACGAGGCGAGAGACTATCAGGCACTTAAGAAGGCGTTACTCCAGCGCTTTAACCTGACTGCTGAAGCCTACAGACGACGTCTGCGTAACAGCAAGAGACTGAGCGGCGAGCTGAGTCATCAGTTTGTGGCACGCCTTAATCTCTACCTGCGGCGCTGGGTGGAGATGGCCGAAAAGGACTGGACCGTCAACGACCTTGCCGACCTCATTGTCATGGAACAACTGATGTCCAGCCTGCGACCTGAGGTGGTGACCTTCGTGCAGGAACACCAGCCAAAGACTACTCAGGAGGCAGCCGACTGGATCAGAGTGCACGAGGACGCCCAGGCGATCTCCGGCAAATCTTCAGGCTCACGGCCAGGAAAATCGGGAAATTCGGGTTCTTCAGGACCCAAGGACGGGAAGGACGATCAGGGACACAAGGGATCGAGTTCCAGATCTGACATCCAGTGTTACTACTGCAACAAGCGGGGCCACGTGAAGAAGGACTGCCACAGGAGACAGGCTGACCAGAAGGGCGTTCACTTTGTTGGCAGTGAGGAGTTAAGGGACGTCACGAGCTCATGCACCATTCCACAACTCTGCGTTCCGTGCTCCAGGAAACATTTCCAGCCCCACTGCAACGTCTACGTTAACGGAGTGAAGGGCGAAGGTCTGCGGGACACAGGGGCAGACATGATAGTGGTTCGGGCGAGTCTAGTTCCAGCTATGGCCTACACAGGAGACAGCATCAGGGTGAGAATGGCCGAGGCATCTCACGCTTACGACTTGAACACGGCAGTGATCAAGGTCGTAACCCCGTTGTTCACGGGGACCATTGTGGCCGTCGTCATGGACGATCCTCCATGCGACCTGCTCATTGGAAACCGGGTCCAGTTTGTGGACGGCGTCACCAGGGAGGTTCCCGTTTATCGGGCTCCCGACGTCATTTCAGTGCTCACGCGGGCACAGGCGGAGCGAGAGGACAAACCTCTCAAACCCCTACCTGCTGCACGAGCTGCCCTGGGGAACGTGACCCCCGCGCTTCTCGCGAAGGCTCAGGATTCTGACCCGACCTTAGCTACTCCTCGGGAGCATGCGAAGTCGGGGAAGGTGAAGCTGAGCGGGAAGCATGGGAGGTCAAGGTTCCTCAGGGACAAGAAGTTGCTCTACCGTGAGTTCAGCAACCAAGAAGGTACATTCAAACAGGTTGTCGTGCCTCGCGAGTTTCGCGAGGGTGTCATGGCAACGGCACACGACTCGATTCTGGGAGGTCATCTTGGTACCAAGAAGACCACGGATCGTGTCTGGCGCCACTTTTACTGGCCAGGCATCTGCACGGATGTCCGACGTTTCTGTGCGTCCTGCGATAAGTGCCAGAAGGTGGTTGCCAAAGGAAGGGTGAGGAAGGTCCCCTTGGAGAAGATGCCGCTCATCGACGAACCCTTTCGTCGGGTGGCAGTGGACATCATCGGGCCCATCTTGCCTGCGTCTGAGGACGGAAACAGATACATTTTGACCATGGTGGACTACGCTACTCGATACCCAGAGGCGATCCCTCTGAAATCGATTGAAGCCACGCGAGTAGCTGAGGCTCTGGTTACTATGTGGTCCCGGCTGGGAATTCCATCAGAGGTACTCACCGACAGAGGCACGCAGTTCACGGGAGGAGTGATGGCGGAGGCAGCACGACTGCTATCACTGGAGCAGCACTTCACCACTCCTTACCATGCTCAGTGCAACGGACTGGTGGAAAGGTTCAATGGCACCTTGAAGACCATGCTGAGGAAACTAGCTCAGGAGAAGCCACGCACGTGGGACAGGTACATCCCAGCATTGCTTTTTGCATACCGCGAGGTTCCTCAGGAGAGCTTGGGCTTTTCCCCATTTGAGTTGTTGTACGGCAGACAGGTACGCGGTCCCATGGCTATCCTGCGTCAGGCTTGGACGGACGAAGAAGCCGACGAGGAGGTGCAGACGACAGCGACCTACATCGTAGAACTCAGGAACAGGATTGAAGAGACCTGCAAACTGGCTCAAGAGAACCTGGGAAGAGCAGCACAGCGTTACGCGCGAGGATTCGACCGCAAGGCACGGCCGCGCAGCTTCAAGATTGGAGAACGGGTGTTGCTACTTCTACCTGTCAAACACAACAAGCTACAACTGCAGTGGCAAGGACCTTTTGAGGTGACAGCGAAAGTGGGCCAGAACGACTACAGGATCGTCATGAACGGGAAAGCACGCCTGTACCACGCCAACCTGCTGCGCGCCTACATAGAAAGGACTGCCTACGGGGAAAAGGACAAAGTGACAGAAGCAGTTGCTGTCGTGATGGACGAGACAACGGAAGAACAGGGAGGAGGACGTGTACCAGTTTGTCCGCTGGAGGCTAGTGAAGATCACACGGACGTGCACATCTCACCTGATCTTGGGGACGACCAGCAGGCGGACCTGCAAGAGATCCTGAAGGATGCAGCACGGGTCCTTACAGACATACCACTTCAGACGCATCTAGAGGAGTTTACCTTCGACTTGCTGGAGAAACAGCCAGTGAGGACGAAGCAGTATCCCATGCCTCATGCCCAGAAGGAGGTGGTCAGGAAAGAAATCGCCGACATGACGAAGTTGGGCGTCATCGAGCCAGCGAACTCTCCCTACAGTTCACCAATTGTGCTTGTGAAGAAGAAGGATGGACGCGTCAGGTTCTGTGTCGACTACCGGAAGCTGAACAAGATTACGGCGTTTGACGCGGAACCCATGCCTGATGTGGACTACCTCTTCAGTCACTTGGCCAAGGCCAAGTACTTTTCCAAACTGGACCTCACCAAGGGATACTGGCAAATTCCAGTTGCCGAGGAAGATCGCCCAAAGACTGCATTTACCACTCCATTCGGCCAGTTCCAGTGGACAGTCATGCCTTTTGGTCTACAGAATGCAGGTGCCGTCTTCACTCGCATGATGAGGAAACTTTTGGAACCATTGAAGCGCGAGGACATCAGCAGTTTCATCGACGATGTGCTGATCGCGACAGAGACATGGACTGAACATCTCGACGCCCTGCGCGACGTGTTCGGAAGGTTGAAGGACGGAAATCTGGGAGCTAAACCGTCCAAGTGCTACTTGGGATTTCGGGAATTGTCTTTCCTGGGTCATGTTGTCGGCGAGGGATTGCTCGTTCCAGAGGACGACAAGATCCAGAAGATTCGGGAGGCGGAGCCACCGCGCACGAAGAAAGAAGTCAGGTCTTTCCTGGGCCTAGCCAGCTTCTACAGACGCTTCATCCCGCACTTTGCCGAAATCGCACTACCACTGACCAACCTTACCAAGAAACTACAACCGACCGTTGTAGTGTGGACTGAGGAATGCAGCTCCGCATTCAACACCCTGAAGAGGCGACTCACCAGTCAGCCTATTCTCCGACTACCAGACCTGAACAAGGACTTCGTGCTGAGGACAGACGCTTCAGGAAAAGGACTTGGGGCAGTGTTGCTTCAGGAGACAGAGGGGTTTTTGCACCCTGTTTGTTTCGCCAGCCGTAAGCTGACCTCGGCCGAGGCAGCGTATGCAACGGTTGAACGCGAGTGTCTCGCCATTGTCTGGGGCATCCAGAAGTTCGAAGCGTACCTGTACGGACGACCTTTCTGTCTGGAGACGGACCATCAACCTCTGCAATATCTTCAGGTTGCAAGGTTGGCAAACGCCAGACTTATGCGCTGGGCGTTGATTCTCCAACCGTACCAATTCACGGTACGCGTCATACCGGGCGCCAACAATGTTGGAGCTGACTTTCTCTCTCGGGCTGGAGAGGAGAACATGACTGTGAGCGAAACCGAGGTTTCGTCTTGAAGAGGGGAGGTGTGTCACGATCGGGTGACAGAGACCAAGAAAGTGTCACTCAGTGGAGTGCCTGTTCTTGGTCGTGTATGATAGAAAGCGCCTGTGCGTGATATTGGGTTACAGCAGAGTTTGCTGACGGTGCTCTACGAGCACGGATGTTTTGTATCGCACGAGTTTTACAGTGGAGGTTTCTGCTGTCATAGCTAGGGCTGACGGTTTTTCGCTGACAGCGCACACGGGATTTTCACGGATTGAGTTTCTCGTGTCTTTTTCTGCTTGGGAGGCAGAATTGTGTATAGCTGGACTGGGTTTTGGGACAAGGTCAGTCACGTGTATTTGGCTAGGTGGTCTGTCAGAGACTCAAGGACGGCACACTTGACACCCAGCGGCAGAAGGGGAAGGATCGTATACACAGTTTCTAGAGTATGATGGTTTTTCACCGAGTATTATATTCGGCACTCTAGGGGAACTTCCACTAGTTTTTCCTTTCTCCCTGCCACGTATTTTGCTGAGGACAAGTCGTCAATTTTCCTTCGTCGGCGATGGCTTTCGCATAAGGATTCGACAAGGGGTTCTGGACGGTTTTGGTCACTGTTGACGAACAGAGGCTGGTCCAGGGAGGAAGCGGACTTTGCTTCCATTGAGAGTACAATCATAGGCTTTTGAGGTAATAAATCATTATTTAACGCTGTTGATGAGTCTGTGTTGTGGAATGAAATACTCTCTGTTGTTCTTTCCAGGTTAGCGCATAATTTACTCTCTGTGACGCTAAAATACTAATCTGTATATGGTTTTTGCAGATAGGGAGAGAAGGACGGAAAATGACTGTTTTGTTGTTGTAAAAAGTCCATTTTGTGCAGGCCCACGTGCTCGATGAGATATTTAAAGATGACATGTTTTAAGGTGGTGGGTGAGGGGTAGCTGACATGTTTAGTGCACCGATGCTTTCTGTTTGCAGCCTTCGTTTCGTTTCGCTTCGTTCGCCTCGCTTCGTTACGTTCCTGTAACATCTGCACGGCTGACTCTGGCGGGAACTGTTGAGGCTACGCTAACCAGGAGACCGGCTAACCAGGAGACCGGCTAACCAGCGGACCGGCTAACCGGCAGCGGACCGGCTAACCAGCGAACCGACTAACCAGCATACCGGCTAAGCAGCAGCAGCAGAGATAAAGCTAAGTGCACCATGTCGTACGCACCCCGTTGACCACCGTTGTCTTTTCGTATCTATGATTTCATTGGAGTAGTGACAACGTGGGGTGTGTGACACCTGCACGAACTAGGGCTTTTCGGACAGAACATTCTCATTTAACTATATTTACACGGGTTCAGCGTGTTCCTATAATTTTCTACATACTACTGGCATTTTGTCAGTGAACACTGGTTTTTTACGTGTTGAGAACGTAAAAGGAACATATTTTGAGTGAAGGCTCGAGGGAGGTGGAGAGTTTATACATAAACAGGCGTCTGAAACTTATACTTT
>NC_090258.1:20008356-20011346 GCF_037325665.1 Littorina saxatilis
TGAAGGATTTGCCTCGATATGATGCCTTCAGCTGTTAATAATGTGTTACGCGTTTTGAAGCAAATAACGGTTTTTTTAATATCAACATTACAATAAGCAAAAGCAGCAACACGGTGGCTTTGGTATTAGAAGTAGGGTGCCTACATATCAATCAATGAGGCTTATATCGCGCATAATCCGTGGGTACAGTTCTAGGCGCTCTGCAGTGATGCCGTGTGAGATGAAATTTATACGGCCAGTAATTGCAGCCAAAATGGCGCATATTTACCTTTCACGGCCTATTATTCCAAGTCACACGGGTATAGGTAGACAATTATTAACTGTGCCTAAGCAATTTTTGCCAGAAAAAGACCCTTTTGTCAATCGTGGGATCTTTAACGTGCACACCCAATGTAGTGTACACGGGGGGGGAGTTCGGACACCGAAGAGAGTCTGCACACAAATTTGACTCTGAAATAAATTTCCGCCGAACCCTGGGATCGAACTCACGCTGACAGCGGCCAACTGAATACAAATCCAGCGCGACACCAACTGAGCTATATCCCCGCCCCAGTGATGGGTATAAAAATATGGACAATAAGATGCCCGTAAAGTTTAGTGTGAGGGTGCCTATATAGTGATGAGAATAAAAATATGGACAATAAGATACCCGAAAAGTTTATTGTGTTTTCTAACACTACTCAAAACAAGATTTGCGCAACAGTCGTTATGATTATCATTGCCAAGGATTGTGCAAAAAAGGTCATGTCGGAATATTAAATAAGCCACTTACCGTGTAGCTGTTAGATGGCATTGTTGACACAGTTCCAGATTGATGTCATGACAACCACTGTCATTCCTAGCATTGCACTGACATCTGGCATCGGCACAGCAGACACTGACCCTGCGTCAAGGATCCCGGTGCATGGCACATGGCTTAGTGTTGGCATGTCAATAAAACAAAGAACAACTGTTTGAGTGAATGTGGTCATGCTTAGAGGTAATATGTGAATGTGTGTGTGTGTTGTGTGTGTGTGTGTTTGAGTGTGTGTGTGTGTGTGTGTGTGTGTATGTGATGTGTGTGCGTTGTGTGTGAGGTTTGTGTGGTGTGTGTGTGTGTGTGGTGTGTGCGTGTGTGCTGTGCGTGTGTGGTGCGTGTGTGTGTGTGAGTGTGTTGTGTTGTGTGTGTGTGTGTTGTGTGCATGTGTGTGTGTGTGCGTGTGTGTGTGCGTGTGTGGTGTGTGTGCGTGTGTGTGTGTGTGGTGCGTGTGTGTGTGCGTGTGTGGTGTGTGTGTGGTGCGTGTGTTGGTGTGTGTGTGTGTGTCTGTGCGGTGTGTGTGTGTGTTGTGTGTGGTGTGTGGCGTGGTGTGTGTGTGTTGTGTGTGTGTGTGCGTGTGTGTGTGTGTGTGTGCGTGCGTGTGTGTGGTGAGTGTGTGTGTGTGTGTGTGTGTGCGTGTGTGTGTTCGGAGGTGGGGTTGGTGTGGGGGTCGGGGTGACAAACACAAGCAAAGAACCATAAAAAAAATGTTTGAAAAACAGATAGACAGGTAAACAAACGAACAAACCAGCAAACAAACAAATAAACAATCAAACAAACAAACAACAAAACATGCGGAAGATCGACACTAAAAACATGGATGAGTCCCTGTCGAGCCTACTAAAGCTAAAGCGGCTGAAACCCGTAAACTGACCGCATCAAGCTGGTTCTTTCATCAACCAATTTTTGTTTGTTCGTATCATATTTTTATAGTAATTATAGTATGTCCAAGAACGCAAACATATCTCCAGTAAAAAACGTCAACACTTTAATACAAAATAATTTCAGAAAAGAAGTGCAGCAGAGGAATGCATCTTATGCACAAACCCAAAAATAACCAAGACAGATATTTATCTTGGCATTCCACTCGCTCCTTGTCTCGCTTGCCCATTTCACGCACACTACGGAAACTAATAGCTGTGTTTTTCACAGTTATCTGCAAAACCCATCATAATAACCTGTCCTGACCTCTCAGCACTACCCAAAAAGAAACAAAATCGCAAAGAAAATAGTTCCCGTATTTAGTTTACGTTTGTGGTTGACTTTTTTTTCTGTCGGCAACTTTTGAGTGCGCTGCAAAGACGTCCGGAAGAAGAAACAAGTCGCGTAAGGCGAAATTACTACATTTAGTCAAGCTGTGGAACTCACAGAATAAAACTGAACGCACTGCATTTGTTCACAATGACCGTAGTCCGCCGCTCGTGCAAAACGCAGTGAAACTGACGAGCCTGTTTAGCGCGGTGGTGGTTTCGCTGTGCTGCGTAGCACGCTTTTCTGTACCTCTCTTCGTTTTAACTTTCTGAGCGTGTTTGTAATCCAAACATATCATATCTATATATTTTTGGAATCAAAACCGACAAGGAATAAGATGACATTGTTTTTAAATCGATTTCGGAAATTTACTTTTGATCATAATTTTTATATTTTTCATTTTCACAGCTTGTTTTTAATCCGAAATAACATATTTATATGTTTTTCGAATCAGAAATTGATGAAGAATAAGATGAACGTAATTTAGATCGTTTCATAAAAAAAATTAATTACAATTTTTAGATTGTTAATGACCAAAGTCATTAATTAATTGTTAAGCCACCAGGTTGAAATGCAATACCAAAGTCCGGCCTTTGTCGAAGATTACTTTACAAAATTTTTAATCAATTTGATTGAAAAATGAGGGTGTGACAGTGCCGCCTCAACTTTTACAAAAAGCCGGATATGACTTCATCAAAGACATTATATCGAAAAAAGAAAAACACGTCTGGGGATATCATACCCAGGAACTCTCATGTAAAATTTCATAAATATCGGTTCAGTAGTTTACTCTGAATCGCTCTACACACACACACACACACACACACAACACACACACACACACCACACACACACCACACACACACACACATACACCACGACCCTCGTCTCGATTCCCCCTCTTTGTTAAAACATTTAGTCAAAACTTGACCAAATGTAAAAA
>NC_090258.1:20011546-20019046 GCF_037325665.1 Littorina saxatilis
AGTTTCTAGAGTATGATGGTTTTTTCACCGAGTATTATATTCGGCACTCTAAGGGGACTTCCACTAGTTTTTCCTTTCCTCCCTGCCACGTATTTTGCTGAGGACAAGTCGTCACACTCCTTCGTCGGCGATGCTTTCGCATAAGGATTCGACAGGGGTTCTGGATGCGGTTTTGGTCACTGTTGACGACAGAGGCTGGTCCAGGGAGGAAGCGGACTTTGCTTCCATTGAGAGTACAATCATAGGCTTTTGAGGTAATAAATTCTTATTTAACGCTGTTGATGAGTCTGTGTTGTGGAATGAAATACTCTCTGTTGTTCTTTCCAGGTTAGCGCATAATTTACTCTCTGTGACGCTAAAATACTAATCTGTATATGGTTTTTGCAGATAGGGAGAGAAGGACGGAAAATGACTGTTTTGTTGTTGTAAAAAGTCCATTTTGTGTGCAGGCCCACGTGCTCGATGAGATATTTAAAGATGACATGTTTTAAGGTGGTGGGTGAGGGGTAGCTGACATGTTTAGTGCACCGATGCTTTCTGTTTGCAGCCTTCGTTTCGTTTCGCTTCGTTCGCCTCGCTTCGTTACGTTCCTGTAACATCTGCACGGCTGACTCTGGCGGGAACTGTTGAGGCTACGCTAACCAGGAGACCGGCTAACCAGGAGACCGGCTAACCAGCGGACCGGCTAACCGGCAGCGGACCGGCTAACCAGCGAACCGACTAACCAGCATACCGGCTAAGCAGCAGCAGCAGAGATAAAGCTAAGTGCACCATGTCGTACGCACCCCGTTGACCACCGTTGTCTTTTCGTATCTATGATTTCATTGGAGTAGTGACAACGTGGGGTGTGTGACACCTGCACGAACTAGGGCTTTTCGGACAGAACATTCTCATTTAACTATATTTACACGGGTTCAGCGTGTTCCTATAATTTTCTACATACTACTGGCATTTTGTCAGTGAACACTGGTTTTTTTACGTGTTGAGAACGTAAAAGGAACATATTTTGAGTGAAGGCTCGAGGGAGGTGGAGAGTTTATACATAAACAGGCGTCTGAAACTTATACTTTTGTTGACTCTATTTAATTGTATGACTGCGAGAGTGGATCGTGGTGTGGTTAGTTAATTAGTAGTAATTAACCGGTTCATAATCACCTTGAGTGATATATTGAAACGTGACACATGGGGGCCAAGCCGGATTTACTCAGTTAATTTCTGACTGATAAAGACCCCACCAATTAAGGATAACTAAGAGCAGATAATCTCGTCAGTGCTCGACTTATTTTCTGCTTGGTGCTACCCTTTTTTGTATAGTTTTGATCATATACCACACCTTAAGCGATTCACATCTTGCAGAAATGTAAATTGTAATTTGTGAGTTATTGTATGCGCTAACTGTGATTACTTCCCTTTCTTTTGTTTGTGAATCTTGTTGTTGTACGTTCAGAGTTTTCCGTTGCAGAGAGCTGAGGCGGGGTTAGCGGATTTGTTGTTCGTTTTACTCAGTTCTCTACATTTTTGTTTTTCGCATTCTGTAACAGGTTACATTTCTACCGTCTTGTTTTACTTGGATTTTTCTCCATATTTTGACTTTGTTGGAATTTTGGGGGGGAAGGGTCCGAGGACTTCTGTCCTAACCAAGGCTGTGGGAGACACTCTGTTCACCGCAAAAAGCAGCCGATAAAGTATGCCACGGCTGTGGGAAACACTTTGTTTCACCGCAAAAAGCAGCCATAAAGTAGGCTACGCGATTTGTTCTACACCGTTTGGATTTTTCTTCTGCATTTTCTGGTTGCTGGATTTTTGTATCCACCGCTTTCATCACCGCGTGTTCTAGCTATAGCTGCGTTAGACTTATTTTGGTAATAAAGCTTTGCTAAAACTAACCATGGCTACAGGGGGATCTCCTACGAGGAGAATAACTTTCGAGACTCCTGGGAGCGAGCAACCGACTGAGCGAGACGCACGCGTTAGAGCCCGAAGCGTTCTAAAACGCTTAGAAGTAAGCGGAAGGAAGAATTGGAGCGACTGACAAGAAGAAGAGACGTGACGACAGGACAAGAAGGACGAACTTGACAGACAAGAAAGGGAACGCCAGGCAGAACGACAGCTGACCGACCAGACAGGAAAGGAAAGACGAACTTGACAGACAGGAAAAGAAAGACGAACTTGACAAGAAAGGGAACGACAGGCAGAACGAGACAGACAGGAAAGGAAAGACAAGAACTTGACAGACAAGAAAGAGAACGAGACGACAAAACAGAAAAGACTAGCTGGACAGACAGGAACGACAGGCCGAGCGTGACAGACAGGAACGGAAAGAGAAAGAGCAGGCGGATCGCGATCTCCAGCTAGAGCTAGCTAGGCTACAGGCCGAGAAGGGTACGCTTACTCAGGCTAGCGCGCCGACGTTTGTTGCCGACCGTACGAGACTGCCGACGTTCGACGATGACAAGGACGAGCTCGACGATTTTTTACGCCGGTTTGAGCGCATTGCATCTGACCAGAAGTGGGAAGAGGCCACGTGGGCTAGCCGCCTTAGCACCTGCTTAAAAGGACGCGCATTACAGCTCTACAATGCTTTGGATGACGACGAGGCGAGAGACTATCAGGCACTTAAGAAGGCGTTACTCCAGCGCTTTAACCTGACTGCTGAAGCCTACAGACGACGTCTGCGTAACAGCAAGAGACTGAGCGGCGAGCTGAGTCATCAGTTTGTGGCACGCCTTAATCTCTACCTGCGGCGCTGGGTGGAGATGGCCGAAAAGGACTGGACCGTCAACGACCTTGCCGACCTCATTGTCATGGAACAACTGATGTCCAGCCTGCGACCTGAGGTGGTGACCTTCGTGCAGGAACACCAGCCAAAGACTACTCAGGAGGCAGCCGACTGGATCAGAGTGCACGAGGACGCCCAGGCGATCTCCGGCAAATCTTCAGGCTCACGGCCAGGAAAATCGGGAAATTCGGGTTCTTCAGGACCCAAGGACGGGAAGGACGATCAGGGACACAAGGGATCGAGTTCCAGATCTGACATCCAGTGTTACTACTGCAACAAGCGGGGCCACGTGAAGAAGGACTGCCACAGGAGACAGGCTGACCAGAAGGGCGTTCACTTTGTTGGCAGTGAGGAGTTAAGGGACGTCACGAGCTCATGCACCATTCCACAACTCTGCGTTCCGTGCTCCAGGAAACATTTCCAGCCCCACTGCAACGTCTACGTTAACGGAGTGAAGGGCGAAGGTCTGCGGGACACAGGGGCAGACATGATAGTGGTTCGGGCGAGTCTAGTTCCAGCTATGGCCTACACAGGAGACAGCATCAGGGTGAGAATGGCCGAGGCATCTCACGCTTACGACTTGAACACGGCAGTGATCAAGGTCGTAACCCCGTTGTTCACGGGGACCATTGTGGCCGTCGTCATGGACGATCCTCCATGCGACCTGCTCATTGGAAACCGGGTCCAGTTTGTGGACGGCGTCACCAGGGAGGTTCCCGTTTATCGGGCTCCCGACGTCATTTCAGTGCTCACGCGGGCACAGGCGGAGCGAGAGGACAAACCTCTCAAACCCCTACCTGCTGCACGAGCTGCCCTGGGGAACGTGACCCCCGCGCTTCTCGCGAAGGCTCAGGATTCTGACCCGACCTTAGCTACTCCTCGGGAGCATGCGAAGTCGGGGAAGGTGAAGCTGAGCGGGAAGCATGGGAGGTCAAGGTTCCTCAGGGACAAGAAGTTGCTCTACCGTGAGTTCAGCAACCAAGAAGGTACATTCAAACAGGTTGTCGTGCCTCGCGAGTTTCGCGAGGGTGTCATGGCAACGGCACACGACTCGATTCTGGGAGGTCATCTTGGTACCAAGAAGACCACGGATCGTGTCTGGCGCCACTTTTACTGGCCAGGCATCTGCACGGATGTCCGACGTTTCTGTGCGTCCTGCGATAAGTGCCAGAAGGTGGTTGCCAAAGGAAGGGTGAGGAAGGTCCCCTTGGAGAAGATGCCGCTCATCGACGAACCCTTTCGTCGGGTGGCAGTGGACATCATCGGGCCCATCTTGCCTGCGTCTGAGGACGGAAACAGATACATTTTGACCATGGTGGACTACGCTACTCGATACCCAGAGGCGATCCCTCTGAAATCGATTGAAGCCACGCGAGTAGCTGAGGCTCTGGTTACTATGTGGTCCCGGCTGGGAATTCCATCAGAGGTACTCACCGACAGAGGCACGCAGTTCACGGGAGGAGTGATGGCGGAGGCAGCACGACTGCTATCACTGGAGCAGCACTTCACCACTCCTTACCATGCTCAGTGCAACGGACTGGTGGAAAGGTTCAATGGCACCTTGAAGACCATGCTGAGGAAACTAGCTCAGGAGAAGCCACGCACGTGGGACAGGTACATCCCAGCATTGCTTTTTGCATACCGCGAGGTTCCTCAGGAGAGCTTGGGCTTTTCCCCATTTGAGTTGTTGTACGGCAGACAGGTACGCGGTCCCATGGCTATCCTGCGTCAGGCTTGGACGGACGAAGAAGCCGACGAGGAGGTGCAGACGACAGCGACCTACATCGTAGAACTCAGGAACAGGATTGAAGAGACCTGCAAACTGGCTCAAGAGAACCTGGGAAGAGCAGCACAGCGTTACGCGCGAGGATTCGACCGCAAGGCACGGCCGCGCAGCTTCAAGATTGGAGAACGGGTGTTGCTACTTCTACCTGTCAAACACAACAAGCTACAACTGCAGTGGCAAGGACCTTTTGAGGTGACAGCGAAAGTGGGCCAGAACGACTACAGGATCGTCATGAACGGGAAAGCACGCCTGTACCACGCCAACCTGCTGCGCGCCTACATAGAAAGGACTGCCTACGGGGAAAAGGACAAAGTGACAGAAGCAGTTGCTGTCGTGATGGACGAGACAACGGAAGAACAGGGAGGAGGACGTGTACCAGTTTGTCCGCTGGAGGCTAGTGAAGATCACACGGACGTGCACATCTCACCTGATCTTGGGGACGACCAGCAGGCGGACCTGCAAGAGATCCTGAAGGATGCAGCACGGGTCCTTACAGACATACCACTTCAGACGCATCTAGAGGAGTTTACCTTCGACTTGCTGGAGAAACAGCCAGTGAGGACGAAGCAGTATCCCATGCCTCATGCCCAGAAGGAGGTGGTCAGGAAAGAAATCGCCGACATGACGAAGTTGGGCGTCATCGAGCCAGCGAACTCTCCCTACAGTTCACCAATTGTGCTTGTGAAGAAGAAGGATGGACGCGTCAGGTTCTGTGTCGACTACCGGAAGCTGAACAAGATTACGGCGTTTGACGCGGAACCCATGCCTGATGTGGACTACCTCTTCAGTCACTTGGCCAAGGCCAAGTACTTTTCCAAACTGGACCTCACCAAGGGATACTGGCAAATTCCAGTTGCCGAGGAAGATCGCCCAAAGACTGCATTTACCACTCCATTCGGCCAGTTCCAGTGGACAGTCATGCCTTTTGGTCTACAGAATGCAGGTGCCGTCTTCACTCGCATGATGAGGAAACTTTTGGAACCATTGAAGCGCGAGGACATCAGCAGTTTCATCGACGATGTGCTGATCGCGACAGAGACATGGACTGAACATCTCGACGCCCTGCGCGACGTGTTCGGAAGGTTGAAGGACGGAAATCTGGGAGCTAAACCGTCCAAGTGCTACTTGGGATTTCGGGAATTGTCTTTCCTGGGTCATGTTGTCGGCGAGGGATTGCTCGTTCCAGAGGACGACAAGATCCAGAAGATTCGGGAGGCGGAGCCACCGCGCACGAAGAAAGAAGTCAGGTCTTTCCTGGGCCTAGCCAGCTTCTACAGACGCTTCATCCCGCACTTTGCCGAAATCGCACTACCACTGACCAACCTTACCAAGAAACTACAACCGACCGTTGTAGTGTGGACTGAGGAATGCAGCTCCGCATTCAACACCCTGAAGAGGCGACTCACCAGTCAGCCTATTCTCCGACTACCAGACCTGAACAAGGACTTCGTGCTGAGGACAGACGCTTCAGGAAAAGGACTTGGGGCAGTGTTGCTTCAGGAGACAGAGGGGTTTTTGCACCCTGTTTGTTTCGCCAGCCGTAAGCTGACCTCGGCCGAGGCAGCGTATGCAACGGTTGAACGCGAGTGTCTCGCCATTGTCTGGGGCATCCAGAAGTTCGAAGCGTACCTGTACGGACGACCTTTCTGTCTGGAGACGGACCATCAACCTCTGCAATATCTTCAGGTTGCAAGGTTGGCAAACGCCAGACTTATGCGCTGGGCGTTGATTCTCCAACCGTACCAATTCACGGTACGCGTCATACCGGGCGCCAACAATGTTGGAGCTGACTTTCTCTCTCGGGCTGGAGAGGAGAACATGACTGTGAGCGAAACCGAGGTTTCGTCTTGAAGAGGGGAGGTGTGTCACGATCGGGTGACAGAGACCAAGAAAGTGTCACTCAGTGGAGTGCCTGTTCTTGGTCGTGTATGATAGAAAGCGCCTGTGCGTGATATTGGGTTACAGCAGAGTTTGCTGACGGTGCTCTACGAGCACGGATGTTTTGTATCGCACGAGTTTTACAGTGGAGGTTTCTGCTGTCATAGCTAGGGCTGACGGTTTTTCGCTGACAGCGCACACGGGATTTTCACGGATTGAGTTTCTCGTGTCTTTTTCTGCTTGGGAGGCAGAATTGTGTATAGCTGGACTGGGTTTTGGGACAAGGTCAGTCACGTGTATTTGGCTAGGTGGTCTGTCAGAGACTCAAGGACGGCACACTTGACACCCAGCGGCAGAAGGGGAAGGATCGTATACACAGTTTCTAGAGTATGATGGTTTTTCACCGAGTATTATATTCGGCACTCTAGGGGAACTTCCACTAGTTTTTCCTTTCTCCCTGCCACGTATTTTGCTGAGGACAAGTCGTCAATTTTCCTTCGTCGGCGATGGCTTTCGCATAAGGATTCGACAAGGGGTTCTGGACGGTTTTGGTCACTGTTGACGAACAGAGGCTGGTCCAGGGAGGAAGCGGACTTTGCTTCCATTGAGAGTACAATCATAGGCTTTTGAGGTAATAAATCATTATTTAACGCTGTTGATGAGTCTGTGTTGTGGAATGAAATACTCTCTGTTGTTCTTTCCAGGTTAGCGCATAATTTACTCTCTGTGACGCTAAAATACTAATCTGTATATGGTTTTTGCAGATAGGGAGAGAAGGACGGAAAATGACTGTTTTGTTGTTGTAAAAAGTCCATTTTGTGCAGGCCCACGTGCTCGATGAGATATTTAAAGATGACATGTTTTAAGGTGGTGGGTGAGGGGTAGCTGACATGTTTAGTGCACCGATGCTTTCTGTTTGCAGCCTTCGTTTCGTTTCGCTTCGTTCGCCTCGCTTCGTTACGTTCCTGTAACATCTGCACGGCTGACTCTGGCGGGAACTGTTGAGGCTACGCTAACCAGGAGACCGGCTAACCAGGAGACCGGCTAACCAGCGGAC
>NC_090258.1:20031546-20039046 GCF_037325665.1 Littorina saxatilis
AATGCAGTCCACATGAAACTGACCATGATAATGGACACAGTACACCCACGAAACACAATCAGAGTCCATACGAACAGTGATGTCATCTATGATAAGTTCCGTTTCGATATCCCATGGTATAGAACTTTTATTCAGGCACACACAGCACATCAGCCTAAGATCTTCAAGCGAAGAGAATTGGCTTTCAGGTGTGAAGGACCCACTGCCAGACATGACGGACTGCATTCAGACACTATAACACAACTTCAGTACGTGACATATGCATACCTGTACATCTTCAGCTAACAAATAAGATCAGAAGTTCAGGACTGAACTGTTACATAGTTAAGAGATATTTCAGAATACTTTAACTGCTTAATCTCTCTTTGTAGTTATGCTTTTGTACTTAGCAAAGGAAAATACTAACAAACAAAAAATTTGAACAATAACTGATGTCGTAGAGTGTCAGTTTACTACACAATACGTAATGTGGGCACTTCTAGCTTCATTAATGACTCTAATATTTAATTTTACCTAAACTCTGAGCGTACGGACATATTACCGTAACCTCGTATCTAACGGAAACAGTTCATTTACCGCCGTGTTTAGATATTAAAAAACTTGTAAGTCGACATACGAGGTTTGCATCGGCCAAAACTGAAAAACACGCGAACAAAAAAAAGCTCGTAACTCAAGTTACGTGTAATTTTGGTTCGCGGTTTTGCCAAAATGATATACGAGGTATTTTTATACCCATTTTTAACTGACTTCCAGCGATCTTAGGCTTTCACCACAATAACCAAAAAATCGAGAAAAAATCGTAGATTATATTGATGTAAAAAAGTAGATTTCGTAAAAAATCGAGTTACGAGGTTTTAATCGGACAAGGACGACATTCTGTTATCCTGTTGATCTATCTATCTATCTATCTATCTATCTATCTATCTATCTATCTATCTATCTATCTATCTATCTATCTATCTATCTATCTATCTATCTATCTATCTATCTATCTATCTATCTATCTATCTATCTATCTATCTATCTATCTATCTACCTGTCTATGTATCTATACATCTATATGTATATCTATATCTATCTACTTATCTACTTATATTTCCATCTATCTTTCTATCTACCTATCTATCTATCTATCTATCTATCTATCTATCTACCTACCTATCTATCTATCTATCTATCTATCTATCTACACACATTAACCGCATCTCCGTCTTGGCTGAAAAAAAGAAGTCCCAACTTCAAAGAGGCCGAAAGGCAGTACACACGCACCACACACAGTTACCATCAAGGACGCATGCATCTTATCTTCGGTCAGACCACCTGGATGGCGAGTGGTCAGTTTACCTGATAATGAGACGAGAGGAAGAAGTGGTTTGCTTTTTCTTGATTTGTTTTTTATTCCCTTTTACTGAAGACACATCAAGACGCCATGTGGAGATCTATCACACTTACCTTGAAGTGGCCAGATCATGTTCCTGGGTTTATTTTTGTTTATCACTCATTTTTCAAAGTTGCTTTGAACATTACCAGCTATTGTGTTTTCAGCGTAGCAATAGGGCCCGATATTTAGACGAGACAAGTATAATGCCGACGAGTCGAAGACGAGTCGCATTATACTTGTTCGAGTCTAAATATCGGACCCTATTGCTACGATGAAAACACAACAGCGTTTATATAGCTATTCTGACATTAAATTCTGTGTTAAAATCATGTTTTTGTCAGCAACAAGTACCAGAATGGTCCATGTCGCTGATTGCAGACGACGGTTCCCTTTCCGCATGAAGCCACGGAAATAACCGAACATTGAAAAACCCACGGACATGTATTACGGAAAAAACTCGAGATAACCGGATGTTTAGCATTACGTCAATATGCTAGGAATCATATGACGTCATGACGTATCATGCTTGCCTACGTATATTGTATGTTCAAAAGTCTGACTTCTGTTGGGAATTCGCGTGGTGAAGACTGCGGTAAATCTGTAGATGATAAGAGAACAAGGATTGTCTCAGAAGAAACGACTGAATGTTTCAGACCGGTAACTTCATTTCAACATTGCACTATACAATGGACGTTCTATGTGACAGGAGAGTTTGCTGATTTTGTGTTAAACATTGGAGAGATCGTCTGCTAGAATCAGAGATAAGTCGCTTCAGATTGCAGCTTCTGGAAATTTGCAAGGTTTGTTGCCTGTTAAAGAACTGGATTTTACACGTAATGTATGTCATGTACAGTAAGCAACAACAAAAACACACACAAAGCAAATGGCATCGTCTGTCGACTAGTCACAGAAACAAACCTGGCGAGGTATGCGTGTACTTTATACACGTGGAAGAAACCGGAACCATGCGTCTTTGTTATCGACAATATGCTTTTGGATATTGAGTAAAATGGCCGACTTCCGCCGCATTATGCTTTGATGATCGGAAGAGACCATCCAATCACAGCCCCCGAATTCCCCCACGTGTTCATCAGAATGGCTATACATGCATGCGACCAAGGGTATGACGGATTGTGGCAAGAGAGGTTGTACACCTCCCGGACAACCTGTGTCTGGCCTGTCTCAGTGAAAACACCTCATCGTGAGGGATTTTGCAGCCAGCAAGCAGGATGTCTCAGAACTGTGTATTCATGCTGTGTTCTTGTGTCCTTGCTGTAACTGTGCTTTTTTTTTTTAAATTGTTCGTTTATTTATAACATGTTCGTCTTTGTGTTGTTGTTGTGTGCGTGGCTATATATATTCTGTCTTATTGATTAATATTCTCCTTCGCGGCTTCGTCCTGTTTTTCCTCCTTCTTACTGTTTCTTCGTTTCATATTGTTCCTTCGCTTCTTTTCTTTGCGTGTATTCGTTAGTGTCTATATGTCTGTACTATCTGCATGTGTGTGTATGTCCGATCATTTGTGCGTTATTTGGCTTCTTTAAGTTTCAATCGATAATGACGCATTTCCCTCTTCTTTCTCTTCTGTCGTGCTTCTTTTTCGTCTTCTTCGTCGTCTTCTTCTTCTTCTATTACAAATTCTTCCCCTGCTCCTTTTTCTTCGTCGTCTGAAAATGTTCTGTTCTCCATCACCGCCCCAACCACCACTTCCACCTTCACCCGCAATCCACCCAATCTCTCTCCCTTTCTCTCACCCATATAACCAATTCTCTACGGTCGTAGCTTCTCGTTCGCTCGAAATCACCTTATTTCCTCGCGGTCACAGTAGCAAGTTAGCACTGTGCGTGACGGCCGACCACTATAATAGATCTTGTGCCGCTGTTGACCTTTGGAAAGAAGGTCGTTGTCGCCTTCACAGACAGAAACAATCCTGTTTAATCCTCGTTAAAGCGCTCGCCATCCCGTTTCTGTCACTCCCCTCCCCTTCTAGTCGTCTTTCGTGTTAAAGTGGGATCGTCCACCTTCACCCTTCAAGCCATTACAAGCAAAAAACATTCGCAACTTTAAAGATTAAGCTTAATTTTCCTAGCACGGGTCTCTGAGAAACAGACTTAATACGTGGGATGTTATGCACACATGGACACACGTACACACGCACAGACAGATAGAAAAATAGACACACCGACCCGCATATGCCCCCTAACCCCCATATGCACACAAATAGTCTATGTCTGTCTGTCTGTCTGTCTGTCTGTCTCTCTCTCTCTCAGTCTCTCTCTCCCTCCCCCCTCTCTCTCCCTCTCTTCCCCCTCTCTCTTTCTCTCTCTCTTTCTCTCTCTCTCTCTTTCTCTCTCTCTCTCTCTCTCTCTCTCTCTCTCTCTCTCTCTCTCTCTCTCTCTCTCTCTTTGCCCTTCCCATATACCACCACTCCCTCTCCCCCTATCAATCAACCCGCACCCTCCCAGACCTCCATACACTAAAGAAAGAGTTACACCCCCATGTTGTTTTTACTGCGTAATATACAACAAGCACTCGTAAAGCACATAACAAAATCCTGCAAGATGCTGATACACCTGTTTTTAATTCTGCTCATCGGAACGCAGTCCAAAACAGTGTCTGAAACTCAGCCAAAAACGTCAGCCTATGTTGTCACTAATTAACAACACAGAGATACGCAAACAGACATACAAATCCTCCTTTCTTTTTTGTTTCTTTCGGGGTTTTTTTTTCTTCCTGTGTCTAGTTGGCATCTCGTTTGCGCAGATTGTCTGAAGTGTATGGAATGCAGAACTGTATGATGGTTTCTGGAACGTTTGCCTGCCAGGCAGTAGTGCCATCATCGCCAGCGCTTCCTCTGTTCATTTACCTACTTATTTGTATCGATTAATCGATTATTCATTACCACCACTCTCACTACCTGTATATACCCCATAGATTTTCATGCGTTGCATTATATGGTTTTTTTTGTTAATTAATTTAGTCAGTAAGTCAGTCAGCCACTCAATTAATTGTCTAGTAAGTCAGTCGATGTGTTAGTTGTTTTGTTGTATCTGTCTATATTTAATTTCGTATTTATTTGTGTGTGTGTGTGTGTGTGTGTGTGTGTGTGTGTGTGTGTGTCTGCGTGCGTGCGTGTGTGTGTGTGTATGTGTGTGTGCGCGTGCGTGCGTGTGTGTGTGTGTATGTGTGTGAGTGTGTGCGTGCGAGCGTGTGTCTGTGTGTGTATTTGTTAATACAAATATTATCATGAACACCCCCATTAACACCCACACCCTATCCCCATGTATATAGTTACTCAATTATCATTTGTTATCCACTTCTTTTCCTAACCAAGTCGTTGTACATCGCAGCGTGTTTCTAATTTGATGTTGTCCCTGCGGATGCAACCAATTTCATTCTTAGTGTCTGACATGTCTTAGTGTCTGACATGGCGGGGATTTTTGCCCTGTCTGCCTGGAGTTAACAAAAAAAAGAAAGCAAGACAACAAAAGAGAGAAAGAAAGAAAGAAAGAAAGAAAGAAAGAAAAAGGTAAGAAAAAAAGAAGAAAAATGAAATAACATGCACAAGAAAGTGAGAACTTCACCCGCAAGCACTGTTAACTTTTCACTGGAAAAAAAAGAGAACTGAAACGTGCGAGCGAGCAACAGACAGACAGAAAGACAGACAGACAGACAGACTGACAGACTTACAGACTGACAGACCGACAGACTGACTCGCAGACAGACAGGCTGACAGATAGACAGACAGACAGGCTGACAGACAGACAAAGACAAACAGAGAAAACATCGACAGAACACGTTGCACCATTTCTTTCTCTGGCCATCAAGGCTGTTCAAAGCTCCCACCCACATATGCTCACAACCTGACCTTAAACCACAAACCCACTAATCCGAATTTAGCTGGAAAGTGAAGCCGCATAAGAACTGCAAGATCAAACATTGCTTCAACTTTCACCTGCCACACCACAATAACTGCCAAAAAGCTGACCTAATATTGTCCAAGATTAAATAGCACAGCAGGGCTAGCCGAGATTGACAACACCCCAGCCCCGGCTTTTATAGACTCAGAAACTAAAGAGTTTGCACCCTACTCTTCGTGCTTTCCCTGACCAGGAGAGCAAGGTAAGGGGAGATTAAGCTTATTTACCTTTAACTTATCTCCCCCTTAACACGTCCGAGAACTTGTGTTCTTCTTTTGTCAGTGGCTTGGTAGGAGAAACCGGAGAGGGAAAACTCGCAGATTTAAGAGAGAGAGAAAGAGAGAGGGCGGGGGTAGGGATGGATTTGGAGATTGGAGTTTTGGGAGTTTTTTGGTTTTTGTAACCTTCTTCTTCTTGTTCTTCTTGTTCTTGTTCTTGTTCTTCTTTTTATTCGCAGGTGTGTAGTTTCAGCAGCTCTGGACGTTTTCGTCATTGTCTACTGTTAATGTTGATCGTGGCAAGACATTTTAGAATGTGAAAACAAACAGACAAAGAGAAATTTGCAAGGAGTTACGCTCAAGGCAATACTGGAAAGTTGTTCGCCATGTTGTTTTACTAGGTTTCGGTGTTTATACGCTCTTTTATCCGTGCAGGTGCAGAATCACGCTTAATTTGACATTTTAGGGTAGTCATTTGTTGAGCTTTGTTGCTAGTGAGAGGGTACGAAAGAAACGCGGAGGAATGCGGTGCCTGACACGATATATCGTAAACGAAAACTAGTCAAGAAAAAAAAAATACAATACGCACCATAATAATAATAATGATAACTGGATATTGTTCTAGACCCTTTACAGAATGCCGTGTGAGATGGATTTTTTTGGGCCAGTAGATCGCTGCCATTTCGGCGCATATTTACCTTTCAAGGGCCTATTATTCCACTGTTTGCGTTTCAACATATTCTACTGTTAAAAAACACCAATACGCACAAATTAATGCATTTACGCGTAAAGGAACATAAAGTCTGCACTTCGTAACAAGTGGATGTACCTGGGTGAAACTCTTTGAGCTGCATTTCGTAAAACTCTGGACTCGATAGCTATCTTTTCTACAGTAGTCTACTCATTTTGACTAGCCTTTTCGGATTACTCTTTGCGTGTTTTGTTCTTTGCGCAAATATCAGTTCTAATGTAGTCGTTTTCATTTTCGTCGTTGCTGTTTTTTGTTTGTTTGTTTGTTTGTTTGTTTGTTGTGGTGGTTGTTGTGGTGGTGGTTGTTGTTGTTGTTGTTGTTGTGGTGGTTGTGGTTGTTGTGGTGGTGGTGGTTGTTGTTGTGGTGGTTGTGGTGGTTGTTGTGGTGGTTGTTGTGGCGGTGGTGATAGTGGTGACGCCAGCTGCTACATTTGGTGTCGAAAAAGTGAGGGTGTTTGTGTTTTTCTCGATGTTATGTTTTCAACTACCAGCATGGCTGCGGCAATCGTGTCTGTTATTATACACATAATAATGATTTGTTAACACACACTTTATAAATTATAATTATTTGTTAGCACACATTCATTGCGCGATCAATCCAAGCACAAACAAAGTATGCAATAGTAACGATACAAGTGGAGTGCTTGATGGAATTTGCTGCGTAGTAACACCTTGAATGATCCTCCGTTGCTATGCATTTGGTAGTGCATGTTGCTTATTCTTGCATTTCGTGAAACAAATTAATATTCAGACAAAATCTGGCTTGAATTCACTTTTCATATTCAACATTCAACCGCAGAATACAATGTGTATGACTCAGCACATGTAGCCAAATTTGTCTACTGATTCTGGATATATGCTATGATCCTCGGCTTACTAGTAATACGGCACAACAGCTTTTCAAGCATTGAACTCACGTTCCACATTCAGCTATGGACAACAATGTGCAAGACTCAGCGAATTTATTTAGTTTGGTAGTTTAGTCTGCAGCTGTTTATAAGGTGACGACGGTGAGATTATGAGCAACGCAGCAGAGCAGATCTTCAAGCATTCCATTCGGGTACACGCATGATTGCAGCGGAACATGAACACAAAAAATGCACCAACACGTTACATCGTGCAGACAGAACGAAACATGAGCAAATACCATTCAAAAGATGAATAACTAAGCATAACGATTTTATTTTTTTAGCATTTCATTCAGTTATATGCATGGCAGCTACAGAAGATA
>NC_090258.1:20041546-20046546 GCF_037325665.1 Littorina saxatilis
CTGGCGGTTATTTTCGTCAGAAACGTGCGCCGGGCGTTTGTTCTGCAAAGTGAGACTGGGGAATTTGAAGTTGTCGGGCGCTTGTTTTCTGGCTACAAGTAATTTCGATGAAATGTTTATGATTTATTTTTCCAATATACAAGTGGATGATGAGGAGGAGGAAGAAAGAAAGAGAGATACAGTGCACGTGTTTGTGTGTGTGTGTGTGCGTGTGTGTGGAGGATCCAGGGGTGCGTTCGCCGACACATATAATGGATGTGTGTGTGCGTGCATGTGTTCGTGAATGCGCGTGCGTGCGTGTGTGTGTGTGCATGCGTGTTTGCGTTTGTTTGTGAGTGTTTGCAAGTATCTGTGTTTGTCTTTCTGTCTGCCGGCCTGTCTTAGTGTTTGTGTTTAGATGCCTTCGGATTGACAATGAGAGAGAAGAGGGGGCGGACATACTCCCTTTAACAAATCCATCCTCATTAATTCTGTCCTCCAAATACAACACGTAAATAGGTCAAAGGGAGACACCTACCCAAATACTCACGTGACGACTGTAGTACATAAAACAAAATACGTAGGCATTAAGGCGCCATGCCGGTGACACAGTTTGTGTGGAATTGTTTGTTACCCTAGTTTCATGTTCTGTTCACGTCGTAAAAGTTCCACCTGGGTTAAATAATACCACGTCAAACCCTCTAGGTGTTATAATTAGTGTGTATTTGGGGTGACTCCATGGGAAGAATATAAACAGGGGGCTCATTGATTCGACAAAGTCTGGCGGCGGAACGAAGTTCAGGGGTGGATGTTGCAGTGAGCGCTGGGACGGGGCGGCGTGGGAGCATACTGGGAGAAGGAACAAGCGTCGGGACAAGCAAAAAAAGGATGAAACAAACAAACAAAAATAAAAGAAATACATAAAGAAGAAAAGAAGAAAGAGAAGAGAAAGAAAAAGAAAAAAAAGAGAGAGAAGAAAAAAGAAGACGAAAGAAGATTAAATAAGAAAAGAAAGAAAAAAACGCGTCAACCCGTTTAGGTGTTAGTGTGTATTTGGGGTGACTCCATTAGTATGTGAAGGATATAAACAGGCCATGATAGGTCTCTGTCTCGTGTCTCGATCTCTACCATGTCGCTGTCTCTACCTCTATCAGAAGCCAGAACATCGTTTTTCTTACAGACAGAGTGGAATTTTTTTCATGAATGTATTTCCTAATGTTCATCATTGTCGGCCTATGAAATAAAATCAACAAAAATATTATCGCTCAGCACCTGTTAGCTGCAAAGCTGCTGGTTTTTATATTTAGTCAAGTTTTGACTAAATATTTTAACATCGAGGGGGAATCGAAACGAGGGTCGTGGTGTATGTGCGTGCGTGTGTGTGTGTGTGTGTGTGTGTAGAGCGATTCAGACTAAACTACTGGACCGATCTTTATGAAAGTTGACATGAGAGTTCCTGGGTATGAAATCCCCGAACGTTTTTTTCATTTTTTGGATAAATGTCTTTGATGACGTCATATCCGGCTTTTCGTGAAAGTTGAGGCGGCACTGTCACGCCCTCATTTTTCAACCAAATTGGTTGAAATTTTGGTCAAGTAATCTTCGACGAAGCCCGGACTTCGGTATTGCATTTCAGCTTGGTGGCTTAAAAATTAATTAATGACTTTGGTCATTAAAAATCTGAAAATTGTAAAAAAAAATAAAAATTTATAAAACGATCCAAATTTACGTTTATCTTATTTTCCATCATTTGCTGATTCCAAAAACATATAAATATGTTATATTCGGATTAAAAACAAGCTCTGAAAATTAAATATATATATAAAAATTATTATCAAAAATGTTTTTTCGAAATCAATTTAAAAACACTTTCATCTTATTCCTTGTCGGTTCCTGATTCCAAAAATATATAGATATGATGTTTGGATTAAAAACACGCTCAGAAAGTTAAAACGAAGAGAGGTACAGAAAAGCGTGCTATCCTTCTCAGCGCAACGAATACCCCGCTCTTCTTGTCAATTCCACGGGCACTGCCTTTGCCACGGGCGGTGGAGTGACGATGCTACGAGTATACGGTCTTGCTGCGTTGCGTTGCGTTCGGTTTCATTCTGTGAGTTCGACAGCTACTTGACTAAATATTGTATTTTCGCCTTACGCGACTTGTTTTTTTATTTTTTTATTTTTTTTTTTTTTTTTTTTTTTTTTTTTAGGGGGGTGGGGGGGTTGTCTTAGTAGAAGGATGCTCTAACGTCTGGACAGATATGTGGCGGTTTTAAAGAAAGTTTACACAAGATGATAATTATATGATTTGAAAAGCACGCTTCTTCTTGTGCAAATAGTTTGGCTCATCATCTCAGATGTGGTCAAGCTTTTGCAATGGAATGGGATAGGACCACCCCTTAACTGAGTCGCATAACAACATCAACACCCTGACTGCTCGCCGTTGTGAGTAGGAGCGTTTGATTAACTAAATTTTCTAAAAGGCCACTAATGACTTTAACGAAATTAATTCATAGCTAATCTCAGTGTGCACAGAGAACACCCAGACTGTTCATGTGTGACCCTCCACCACGGAATGAGTCACATGTCACCTTTGCATGAATTTCATATTTTTACATTTTTCTAAAGAGTTTGTTATGCTCTATCCAGTGGTGCAAACCGTTTCAGAAAAGAGCGAAAACTGTTTGAGTTATAAGCCTGTGACAAAGGTGACCCTCACACTGTTACCAGACATTCCCCAGACTTATATTAAGCCTAGAGCAGAACCGCGCGAGATGACATGCGACTCATTTCGAGGTGGAGGGTCACATTTGTGGTACGTGTCCAAGTGTAGGGATGATGTTATCCCGTGTAAAAGCCTGGCAAGATCCAATTTGTTGAGCCAAACAGTTTACACAAGAAGGAGCGTGCCTTGGGATGGTATTGTCCCGTGTAAAAGCCTAGCAAGATCCAAGATGCTGAGCCAAACAGTTTACACAAGAAGGAGCGTGCCTTGGGATGGTATTGTCCCGTGTAAAAGCCTGGCGAGATATAAGATGTTGAGCCAAACAGTTTACAGGAGAAGGAGTGTGCCTTGGGATGGTATTGTCCCGTGTAAAAGCCTGGCGAGATATAAGATGTTGAGCCAAACAGTTTACACGAGAAGGAGTGTGCCTTGGGATGGTATTGTCCTGTGTAAAAGCCTGGCAAGATATAAGATGTTGAGCCAAACAGTTTACACGAGAAGGAGTGTGCCTTGGGATGGTATTGTCCCGTGTAAAAGCCTGGCGAGATATAAGATGTTGAGCCAAACAGTTTACACGAGAAGGAGTGTGCCTTGGGATGGTATTGTCCCGTGTAAAAGCCTGGCGAGATCTAGGATGTTGAGCCAAACAGTTTACACGAGAAGGAGTGTGCCTTGGGTTGGTATTGTCCCGTGTAAAAGCCTGGCGAGATCTAGGATGTTGAGCCAAACAGTTTACACGAGAAGGAGCTTGCCTTGGGATGGTATTGTCCCGTGTAAACGCCTGACGAGATTCAAGATGTTGAGCCAAACAGTTTACACGAGAAGGAGTGTGCCTTGGGATGGTATTGTCCCGTGTAAAAGCCTGGCGAGATATAAGATGTTGAGCCAAACAGTTTACACGAGAAGGAGTGTGCCTTGGGATGGTATTGTCCCGTGTAAAAGCCTGGCGAGATCTAGGATGTTGAGCCAAACAGTTTACACGAGAAGGAGCTTGCCTTGGGATGGTATTGTCCCGTGTAAACGCCTGACGAGATTCAAGATGTTGAGCCAAACAGTTTACACGAGAAGGAGCGTGCCTTGGGATGGTATTGTCCCGTGTAAAAGCCTGGCGAGATATAGGATGTTGAGCCAAACACGAGAGTTTACACAAGAAGGAGCGTGCCTTGGGGTGGTATTTATCCCGTGTAAAAGCCTGGCGAGATTCAAGATGTTGAGCCAAACAGTTTACACGAGAAGGAGCGTGCCTTGGGATGGTATTATCACGTGTAAAAGCCTGGCAAGATTCAAGATGTTGAGCCAAACAGTTTACACGAGAAGGAGTGTGCCTTGGGATGGTATTATCACGTGTAAAAGCCTGGCAAGATTCAAGATGTTGAGCCAAACAGTTTACACGAGAAGGAGCGTGCCTTGGGATGGTATTATCACGTGTAAAAGCCTGGCAAGATTCAAGATGTTGAGCCAAACAGTTTACACGAGAAGGAGTGTGCCTTGGGATGGTATTATCACGTGTAAAAGCCTGGCGAGATTCAAGATGTTGAGCCAAACAGTTTACAGGAGAAGGAGCGTGCCTTGGGATGGTATTGTCCCGTGTAAAAGCCTGGCAAGATCCACGATGTTGAGCCAAACAGTTTACACAAGAAGGAGCGTGCCTTGGGATGGTATTGTCCCGTGTAAAAGCCTGGCAAGATCCAAGATGTTAAGCCAAACAGTTTACACCAGAAGGAGCGTGCCTTGGGATGGTATTGTCCCGTGTAAAAGCCTAGCAATATCCAACATGTTGAGCCAAACAGTTTACACGAGAAGGAGTGTGCCTTGGGTTGGTATTGTCCCGTGTAAAAGCCTAGCAAGATCCAAGATGCTGAGCCAAACAGTTTACACAAGAAGGAACGTGCCTTGGGATGGTATTGTCCCGTGTAAAAGCCTGGCAAGATATAAGATGTTGAGCCAAACAGTTTACACGAGAAGGAGTGTGCCTTGGGATGGTATTGTCCTGTGTAAAAGCCTGGCGAGATATAAGATGTTGAGCCAAACAGTTTACACGAGAAGGAGTGTGCCTTGGGATGGTATTGTCCCGTGTAAAAGCCTGGCGAGATATAAGATGTTGAGCCAAACAGTTTACACAAGAAGGAGCGTGCCTTGGGATGGTATTGTCCTGTGTAAAAGCCTGGCGAGATATAAGATGTTGAGCCAAACAGTTTACACGAGAAGGAGTGTGCCTTGGGATGGTATTGTCCTGTGTAAAAGCCTGGCGAGATATAAGATGTTGAGCCAAACAGTTTACACAAGAAGGAGTGTG
>NC_090258.1:20054046-20069046 GCF_037325665.1 Littorina saxatilis
ATTATATTTTTTACAATTTTCAAATTTTTAATGACCAAAGTCATCAATCAATTTTTAAGCCACCAAGCTGAAATGCAACACCGAAGTCCGGCCTTTGTCGAAGATTGCTGGGCCAAAATTTCAATCACTTTGATTGAAAAATGAGGGTGTGACAGTGCCGCCTCAATTTTTACAAAAAGCCGGATATGACGTCATCAAAGGTATTTATCAAAAAAAGAAAAAAACGTCCAGGGATATCATTCCCAGGAACTCTCATGTCAAATTTCATAAAGATCGGTCCAGTAGTTTGGTCTGAATCGCTCTACACACACACAGACAGACAGACACACACACACACACACACACACACACACACACACACACACACACACACACACACACACACGCACACACACACACATACACCACAACCCTCGTCTCGATTCCCCCCTCTACGTTAAAACATTTAGTCAAAACTTGACTAAATGTAAAAACGTAGTTGCGATCGCCTTGTGGGTAAACGACGTTACCAGAATAAAAACATCCAGACACACACACACAAATAGAGAAATGTCAACAAGTGGAGAGGCCAAAATAGACGGACATACATACGAGCGAGCGAGCGAGAGAGAGAGAGAGAGAGAGAGAGAGAGAGAGAGAGAGAGAGAGAGAGAGAGAGAGAGAGAGAGAGAGAGAGAGTGAAAGAGAGAAAGGCAGGGGCAAAGAGAGAAGTAGAGAGAGGGAGGAAGAAAGTGAGTGTGAGAGAGAGAGAGAGAGAGAAAGAGAAAGAGAGAGAGAGAGCCTGATCGAGAGAGGGGGAGAAAGAGAGAGATAGAGAGAGAGAGAGAAAGAGAGACAGAGAGACAGAGAGAGAGAGAGAGAGAGAGAGAGAGAGAGAGAGAGAGAGAGAAAGAGAGAGAAAGAGAGAGAGATAAGCGGGAGGTCGAGAGATTTGAAGATTTCTCCCTTATTAAATTTTCAACATTCAAACTGCAGCGTAATCCCCGCTTCAGATTCCGAGGATTCTGGCCAAATCTTTCAAATCCAAAAACTTGAACCAAATATTTTCTTCAACACACAGCAACAGCAACAGACACGAGCAAAACTTGACTACAATTGCATTACCATCCCCGCCAACGGCTGCACGGCAATTCCTCAAATAAAAGTTCCCTTAACAACATTACCCCTGAAATCCACACCCCAGAACGAATTTCCTTTCAGTCTGTCCTCTCTCCTTTTCGCCCTGATGTCTTTAATCTTGATCAAAATGATCAGTCTTCGAAAGAATGCCCCTCTGGTGAAACGGCCGCCATTATTGTCCCAGCGTGTCGTGCCCCCTGGCGGAAGACGAGACCGAGGCTAATCCTGAGGGAAATAACTCCATTTACACCAAAGCCGGTGTCGCAGTTCGATTGTAATGGGTGCTCATGCGTTGGGAGTTTACGGCGAAAACAAGATGCTTTCCTGGGTGAGAAAGGATGCTGACAATGACGGATTTGTTTACCAGAAACAAAAGAAATTGATGGAGTGGACTTTACGACGGGGAAATCCTTCTTTCTGGTATTACACCTTCTGCGATTTCTGCGAAGTTCTTACTCTGTTTACACCTCCAGAACGGAATTTCCAGAATGTGTTAGGTTTTTGTTTTTTTGCGTGGTCAGAATGTTTTCCCCGTTTGTCCTGCGCAGTTTTCCTGATTGCATCAGTATTTTACATTCTACAATGTTGAAATGTTTGTCGGTATTTGTTTCTAGATGACACTTCTAATTCTTCTATTGATTCTTGTTTTTCTTGTTGCTTGTGTGCTTAGTTGATTGCTTGATTGATTGATTGCTTGAATGATAGATTGATTGATTGATTGATTCTCGCAAAAAGATCAGATGTCCATGGCGCAAGGCTGTCAATAGGAACTTTACATACATCAGGTTTTAAATACAAAGTATTTCCGTTTGTCCTATGTGATTTCGAGAAGAATTACTCTTTCCTATTCGTTCAAGGATGAATGTTTTTGAATTTAAGTTTCGGCCTTTCTATTTACGATTCAGCAAATACAGAACAGAGACAGAAACTATTCAATGATACCAGGAGGTCACGTTTTCCCGTTTACTTTAGATAATTAATTTTCCACAAAAAAGGGGGGGGGGGAATTGTCGACTGTGTCACAGACTGCTTTCAGTGTCAGTGTCCCCCTAACATTCAATTACATTTCAGTCCCACACAATCATCGTCTGTAGTCACCCCCCTCCCCATCTCCTTCTTTCCAACCCTCATTCCCTGCCCACTCCTACCATTAATGTTCTCATCTAACTCCGGGACAACCTGTGTCTGGCCTGTCTGAAAACACCTCCGTGTGAGGGATTTTGCAGCCAGCGCAGTGAAGATAAAGAGGGAATTTTTTTCTCTGCTCGCGCGGCAGCAAGCAGGATGTCTCTGAACTGTCATCCCCTCTCTCTTCTTTTCTATTCAGCCCTCCATCTTGCCAACAATGGCCGACGCTGTAATGTAATGAAAGAGTTCGTGCCTTTCAGACCTTCCAGGGTCTGTGATTTGTGTCGGCACCCTTTGCAAACGGAGGAAGGGGCGGAGGGATTCGTGCAACATCTGGCTGCTCATCTTGCTGGATGGCGATGATAGTTCAGTGAACTTTGACTGAGATGGTTTACAGACTGAGGTCACGGTCTGTTTGGAGTTGTGCAGTTGTGTCGAAAATATTGGGTTTTTTTCGGGTTTCTATTTTTTTTTTTTTTTGCAGAGTCATGTTTACACCCAGAATAACTCGGCGGGGGGAGGGGGGGAGGGGCAGAAAGACAGACAGACAGTCACGAGTCAAGACAGGGACAGACAGGTAGGCACATTAACAGACAGATCTAAAACAGACAATATACCGCACGCAAACATTGTCACTAAATTCAAATACTTCAAAGCACTATAAAGTCACTTTTTTAAAACACAGCCGAAATATTCGTAGTAGAAAAACACACGATAAATTACGAATGTGAATAAATGACTCAAAGACAACACAGCACTGGAGAATCTTCTTTTGAAAAAAAACCATACAAAGAGAATAATATTACCACAGTCTAGAGACATAGTGCTTGCTGCCGCGAGAGCCGAGAAAATGTTCCCTCTTTATCTTTGCTGTGCTGGCTGCAAAACCCCTCTGCGCGGAGGTGTTTCCAGACACATCGTACGTAGGGTGACCAGCAAACACGGGTTAACATTTTGCAGAGGTCAGCTTATTCTGTAGTACTCACCGCTACCAATTATTTCTCCATCAATATCATCGGAGATGTCCAAATGGCCTGAAAGCATCACGGAGTACTGTAGCGGGCGATAGCATCAGGTCAAATTTCCCCCTTGACCCTGGTCAGTTCACGGGCAATTAGTAGCAATTAAGCCCTCAGGCTATGAAGAGGATACAACTGTAGAATGTTTTGCGAGGGGACAAATTTGAGAAGTTGTGGAGGTTGGGAGAGGGAGGGGGTGGGGACATGGTTGGGGTGGCCTGGGGCCCGGAGTGTTGCGGGGACATGAGGTGAACAGGTTGTCAAGGAGACTAAAAAGGACGAAAATAAAGGTGAACCTTTCATTAAGTCACCCACTAATACTTCTGATTAAGGGGTGGGGGATATGGATGTAAGGGTATTGTGTGTGTCTGATCGTCCCCCTGTATGTTCGTGCGCCTGTCTGTTTGTCAGTCTGTTTGTCTACCTGTGTGTCTGTGTTTTTTGATCTTCTGTCTCCTATTTCATGCTTCCGTGAGAAAGAAGTTTTTTTGTTTTAATGTATCACATTTGAACCCCTTATGCAACCTCAAATCAGGAAGACTCTTCAAAATTATCCAGTTCCTACTAATATAGTAATTTGTTAGGCGAGACAGTCATAAGGCAATCACACCTGGCACGTAAACATACCTTCAGACAAAGACAACATTCCTTGTTCTTCTCTTTCGACATGTAAAACTTCTCTCGCCTTGACAACAGACGTAAACTTTAAAAAAACAATTGAGTTCCGACCTTCAGCGGGAAATATATACGGCGAAATGGTCACACTAAATCTCGGAGCAAGAGTTATTTCGCAGATTTCCGAACAGTCAGTGCATTTGTTGAAGCAGGTGACTTAACACTATATCCCGTGTTTCTTAATGAAGGATTCTGTGGCTGAGAAAAGACGGAGTAGCCTTTCGTGTCTGGAGTAGGCTTTCACTGATATCTGGGGTACACTTTCACGTTTGGAGTAGACTTTCACGTTTGGAATAGCCTTTTAACCGTGGATGTATTATTACTGCTTCCGGTTACCGGAAACCCGATTCTTATGCCCAGGGTGTATAGAAAAGGAAACTGTTAGACATTTGCCAAGATTACACAATTAACACTCGCATCAGATTGTTGCTTAATATTACTTATTCAACGAATTGGTTTCGGAATCTAAGACCATCAGCACCTGCAAATTTGTCACCAATTAATGCGAGATTCAAGATGGCCAACCACAGCGCCAGAGATACACCAAGAAGGGGACTGCCGTGCGATGAACCGGCCGTTGATTCCTACCTTACCTGTTCAATGTCTTTGTCCCCTCAAATTGTTTATCTCAAGAACCACAATATAGGGCAGCTGAACCTCTTTACCTTTCAGACATGAACCAACATGAAAGCAGGAAAGTTGGAAACAAATACCGATACATATGTTCTCGAAGCTTGGTGAAAGGTTTTGTTGCTTCCAATCTAACACCACGGTAAAAAATTTTAAAGGATTGGGATTAATTAAAAATGTATTTTGGAAACAAGTTTTAATTTGTTGGTTGAAAAATAAGGACATGATTCAGAGAGCAGTAGGTGGAGACATGTTATTAAGAGATACGTGTTTATGGAACAGCAAGGATATAATCTATTGCGGCCAAACCCTGTTTTTTAGCGACTGGATTAAAGCAGGCGTTTGTCGAGTAAAGGATGTATATGTTGGTAATGAGATTGTGCCCTTTAATATTATGCAGCAGAAGGTTGGATGTAAGCCCACAAGACTCTTTGAATATAGGGTGATTTGTACAGCAGTTAAAGCAGCAACACTACGCTCTGCAAATGGAAATGTATGTGGATTCAACGATTTAAAGAACCTGAGTAAGCCTTGTCAATTTCGCAAATTAATTATAAAGGAAAAATATGTGGAGCCGGTTGTAGTTAAATTTTGGGAACATAAATTTGATTTCAGGCCGGGAAAAGAGCAATGGTTAATGGTAAACAAAGTAACCACTGAAACAAGATTGCGAATGCTGCATTGGAAAATATTGCACAATATTTACCCCACAAATATTTTATTGTATAAAATAGGCATTTCCGTGAGTAATTGCTGTACTCACTGTGAGAACGAAATTGATTATATTGAACATTTTTTTTACTTTTGCCCGAAAATTATGTCCATTTGGAAATGCGTTGAGGATAAAGTGAATTGTAAATATAATATGATTATTAAAATTACCGTAAAGGAAGTTTTTTTGGGCGTATTTGAAAATTCACAAAGTTCCAAGGCACTAATAAGTTATGTGAATTATTTGATTGTGATAGCCAAAATGTGTGTTGGTATTTATAGATGTGGCTCCCCTCTGGATATTGTATGCATTTTTGAGAAGGAATTGTTATATAGAAAAGTTGCTTAAAATACATTTAGATATAGTAATGTTAATGTTATAGTAAAAACATTACTTAAAAAAAACAATTAAAAAAAAATCAATGAAGAAGGATGCTCCCCGCCAACAACAACAACCAAAAAAAAAAAAAAAAAAAAAAAAAGGCAAAAAAGAAAGGGTTGAAGCAGCCTGCATGCAACTGAGATTTAAAAAAAAAAATAAAAAATAAAAATAAAAAAAAAAAAAAAAAAAAAAAAAAAAAAACATGAAAGCACAGCCATTCCCAAAACATGTACCTGGCAGTTTTTCCTGAAGTTTATTCGAAGCAGGTGTTTCTTTAGGTATATAGCAGAGATGAGAAAACAACAACAACACACACACACACACACACACACACACACACACACACACACACACACACACACACACACACACACACACACACACACACACACACACACACAAACACACACACACACTCAAACAACGAAATGTATTATGTGGGCCAGAGCAAACCAGGTAAGAAACAACTAGATCTCAAATAACACAATCTAATGGAGCCATGATTATGTCTTACAATAGACCAAACGATATAACAAACAAATTTCACAGTAATTACACAGCCAGAAAAGGTTCTCCACACGTGCGAATTGCAATCAGTCACCAATTAAAGTGAAATTCAAGATGGCCGCCCTTCAGTGCTTCCGCGCGTCATCAAGGAAGACCCCCCTCTGGCGATGAACCGTTAATTTCAACAGCTCCCTTTCAGTATGTTCGTCCCCTCCTGCTGACCTTGGTAAAGTGAGAACCACGTAGCTTCTTACCCCTTCCTGGGCTGAACCGTTAATTTCAGCGACTCTCTTTCAACATTTAGACCCCCCTCCTGTTTACCATAGATGTTAAGAGTCACATAGATTGTTCCAGAACTGTGTCCTAGGCCCTGTGTCAATGCTTCGCTCAGTCTTGGTTTTCATGTCGCTCTTTCACACTTTCTGGACCCTACAGGAACTGGACACTGCTCTCATGAAAGGACGCAGTAACGGTAGCTGATGTGAAGAGGTCTAAATCTCCGTGAGGCTTTTGTGGTGGCTACTGTGTCTAAGTGTGTGTAACATTTCAAGCCCTCCCCTCTAGCTGTGGGGGCCTTTTGTTCGACCCCCTGGTACCTGTACCATCCGGGTCGGTTTGTGGTGGGATTTGTGTGCCGGAGTGGCTTACGTATTGTGGGGATACTTGGTGGAGAGAGGACCCTCTGCTGGTGGTGATCTCGTCCGGATGTTCGTCTAGAGAAGCTCTTAACCGATAAAAGCTATCGGGGGGGGGGGGGGGGCGGTGGTGGTGGGGTGTGTCTGTCTGTCACACAATGTCTATGTTTCGGTCTGTCTCGATATGTCTCTGTCTCTTTTTGTCTCTGTCTATGTCTCTCTCCCCCTCTGTCTGTCTCCGTCTGTCTCTGTCTCTATCTCTTTCTCTCTGCCTGTCTGTCTGTCTGCCTCTCTCTCTCTCTCTCTCTCTCTCTCTCTCTCTCTCTCTCTCTATCTCTCTCTCTATCTCTCTCTAGCTGTCTCTTTCTCGCCCCGTCTCTGTCTCTCTCTCTCGCCCTCTCTCTTTCCCCCTCTCTCTCTCTCTCTCTCTCTCTCTCTCTCTCTCTCTCTCTCTCTCTCTCTCTCTCTCTCTCTCTCTCTCTCTCTCTCTCTCTCTCTCTCTCTCTCTCTCTCTCTCTCTCTCTCTCTCTCTCTCTCTCTCTCTCTCTCTCTCTCTTTGGTGTCTGTTACTTTATTTCAAACGAACAACTTTCCCTTCATTTCAATCTCCTCAGCCCTTCAGACCCAAAACTCACATAAACAAGATTGTTTCAAGATCTTCCTCAAACCTTATACATCCATGACTGAGACATGTGATACCATACGGGTCAATGCAACAACAGCAAGTACACCACGCAGACTACATTCAGATTCAGTGTAATGACCACATCAACCATGGACACTACCACCCGACCCTCCCAGCCTCAACACCACCCCTGTCTCCTTAATGACCGAAATCTCCGCTCACATGGGCACTATGTTTCCTACGGACAGCCCTTCGGTGGTCAGCTACCGTAATGTTGTGGCCCGAACTCGACCTTGTCGATCGCCTTTGTGTGTGGTCAGTGAATTACACCCATCGGTCAACTACAGGGTATGGTCACTATCCATCTTCATTTCTCTGTCCACCGAGTGCAAACTATTAGTGGAACACCCTTTTTAACCCAGTACCCTTAGCCCCCTCACCCCACAACCCCTCAAGCCCCCCCTCCCAACTACCACCAACCCTCCCCTCCCCCCCCCCCTATTGGAGACATCAAGACCCTGCGTTCTCTGGCTCTCTGTACACAACTTTGATATATATTTTATTTACAGCTATTGTGTTTAATTGATCAGAAGCATAAACTAAGCATACTAACACTAGCAGGAGAATAGTAACAGCTATTGTGTTTTCAGCGTAGCAATAGGGTCCGATATTTAGACGAGACAAGTATAATGCCGACGAGTCGAAGACGAGTCGCATTATACTTGTTCGAGTCTAAATATCGGACCCTATTGCTACGCTGAAAATACAATTGCGATTATATAGCTGTTTTGACCTTTATTTGTTGTTCCAAACTTACAAAATGACAGTTTTTGCGTCGATGCGTTGATCTCAGGTTTTGATAGCAGACGCCGTTTCTTATGCGCATTAGTTTTGCGCAGGCGCCAAACTGACTTTGGAAAAAAACTCGATTTGACAACACAGCTGTTAAACAGCTTTTTATTAGTTCATTCGTATACAACAAAAAGAAGTTTGAGTTTTATTTAATTTTGAACAAGACTACTTATGAAGAAGACCAAAACACAACATCAACGGAAAACTAGAAACAACCGAAGAACTAGGATGCAACAAGGGGAGGAAAAGAGAACAGCTAATCCGAACAAAGCGAGCAGACAGCAGCGACATTTCCAGTTTGGGTGAATGGCATTATATTTATACTTGTCTCGTCATGAAGCGAATTTTTCAACCTCTTTCGACTTTGGGCATTTTGTGGTGTTTAGGGACAGAAAATAATAGGTTTAGTCCTGTTTCATCGGGAAGTTAGCAGAAAAGGGTATGCTATCGACATTTGTAAAGCTGAAAAACATTCCCGAGAAGAATTTCAAGTTGCCAGTGTATGCTGTTGTCGATCAGTGAAACATCGTGTGGTACAGGTGGGTAAACCGGAACCATGCGTCTTTGTTATTGACAATATGCTTTTGGATATTGAGAAAAATGGCCGACTTCCGTAGCATTATGCTTTGATGATCGGAAGAGACCATCCAATCACAGCCCCCGAATTCCCCCACGTGTTCATCAGAATAGCTATATAATATTAACAGTGACAGCAATAGATGTAGCAAAGCATTCTCTCTCTCTCTCTCTCTCTCTCTCTCTCTCTCTCTCTCTCTCTCTCTCTCTCTCTCTCTCTCTCTCTCTCTCTCTCTTTCTCTCTCTCTCTCTCTCTCTCTTTATTTGTATAAAATATTATGAAATATTTTGAAAGAAAAGGGTTGAAGTTATCACTTGTTCGCCATGTCTTGTTATCAGAATGTGTATTGACTATCAGTTTTAGAACGTGTCCATAAGCAGTCTGCTTGTTAACGTTCTTAATGTTGTTACTGTATATAACATGTATACAAGAAATTAATAAAAACACGCTTAAACCAACTTTGATATATTTGCTCCCATTTTAAGACTGACTTACTTCTGTTTGAAAGAAGGTCTTCAAATACGGGTTTGCGTGGATGGATGTAGTGGCTTAACGGGCAAAACATGTCAGCCAACGTTGTGCTTCTCTGTGGCAAAGTTAGCGTAGTTTCGGATTTGACTTGACGACTGGTGAGGGTGTAGAGAGCTAAATAGTGTCTTTGTGCACGCTAGGTTTGGAGACTGCAAAGGTGAATCATCATAGGAGTTAAGTGGCGGATTCTCTTCAGGAAAGGAAAGAAGCAATCACATTGTGAGAGGAGGAAATCCTTGAAAAATGGGGATGGTTTAAGGGTGAAATATTGTTGTGATACCTATTAGGGTTCCATTGCACGCAGAGATGATATAAACACAAATCAGGGGGGGAAAATAACAAATGGATAAACAAAATAGAAAACTTGGAATCAACAAAACAACGGTTGATAAACAGAAAAGAGGAGACAGAGAGGTAAGAGGGAAGGACGACAAAAATACGTACATTATAAAAGACTTTGTTGAACACTCTGTACTTTCTTTCTTTATTTGGTGTTTAACGTCGTTTTCAACCACGAAGGTTATATCGCGACGGGGGAAGGGGGAAGATGGGATAGAGCCACTTGTCAATTGTTTCTTGTTCACAAAAGCACTAATCAAAAATTTGCTCCAGGGGCTTGCAACGTAGTACAATATATTACCTTACTGGAGAATGCAAGTTTCCAGTTCAAAGGACTTAACATTTCTTACATACTGCTTGACTAAAATCTTTACAAAAATTGACTATATTCTATACAAGAAACACTTAACAAGGGTAAAAGGAGAAACAGAATCCGTTAGTCGCCTCTTACGACATGCTGGGGAGCATCGGGTAAATTCTTTCTCGTCCCAACCAATATGGGACTCCCTCTAACCCGCGGGGGGTACTCTGTACTTTCTAAAAGGAACATGTTGCAAACAGGAAATGTTGGGATTCAGTCACAGACCTACAGATACGCCATGAAAGACAAACAGGTACGGAGCATTAAACCAGGTATTTTGCCAATGCTCTAAACATCTTAAACCAATGAAAGAGAGCTGGTGTGGTTTAATGAACAGTAACAGTACCTATGCATTCTTTTGCTGACTTACTAAACCCTTTTTTGTGCTAGTACCCACGCCACAACTCTTATCAAGTAAGAATAGTTATGGGATTGTATATCATTCTCGTGTGTACACGTATTCAAACGACGCTTGTCGGCATAATGTTTACTGTGTATACACGCTCGTGTGTACTATGTGAGCGCTGCCAAACCATGCAAGGCGCTATCTTTGTTGTAATTGGCGGCGTTGCATCATGGGGGACTTTGAAAGCGAGGCTAAACGAGAGGGTAATGAAGGTGATACGGTCTGTTGCAAATGCTCGTCAGAGTTCACGGTTCGTTTGAGCTTTGTGTCCCAGACTATCGGAGATGTTGTTAGTTCTTTTGTTTTTTTATGTAAAGCGCTTAGTGGAAACATATGTTGATTAACTTTTTTCCTTGTACTTTTCATGTTGTTGGTTTTTTTTGTGGTTTTTTTTTTGTGCCTGCTTTCTTTCATTCTACCTTTCCAAACAGGTTGTGTGTGTCTGCCTGTCTGTCCATCCGTCAGTTTAGCAACACAGAACTCTTAGTTTTAATTGTCACAGTTTAGAGCTGGCGTCACAGTGATATTAGATCTTTTCAGTGCTTTACCTTTTTTAATTTTCTATCTTTTACCTTTTCTTCCTCTGTACATTTTTCTCCCCTTCCCCCTCTTTTTTCCCTTTTCTTGTCCTGTTCCTCCCCCCCCTCCCTCTCTCTCTCTCTCTCTCTCTCTCTCTCTCTCTCTCTCTCTCTCTCTCTCTCTCTCTCTCAGTCTGCATACGTACACGATACGTACTCTTCCCAGGGCACTGTGAAATGTGGAGTGCCACAGGGGTCTGTTTTGGGACCTGTATTACTGTGTATGTATATACATGATTTGCCCCTGTACCTACAGTCTGAATCTGTTGAGTTTCATATGTTAGCAGATGATACTACCTTACATGCAACAGGGAAAAGCCCTGCACAAATTCAAGACAAATTGCAACAGAGCCTAAACGATGTTTCGGAGGGGTGTTCTGCAAATCGTATGCTTATTAATCCAGATAAAACAAAGTCTATGATAATCAGCACTCGCCAAAAACATCAACTTTCAGAAATGACTCTGAGTCTGTCCCTAAATGAGCACTCCATCGAGCAAGTATCTGCGCACCGTTTACTGGGACTTACTGTCGATAATAATCTCAAATGGCAGACTCACATCAAGTGGAATCTGCAAAAAAATTGCTAAAAACCTGTTTCTTTTGTCAAAGTTACAAAGCATTATTAATCTAGACACAAGAAAACTATTTTGCAATGCCCACATAAAACCCCATATTGATTATGCTTCCATAGTATGGGACGGGTGTAGTGAAGTTCACTTGAAGAAGCTGAAATCGCTCCAGCGTAGAGCTGCTAAAACTAGTTCTGCCCAGTCCATCTCTTTCTACAAAGGAAAAGATGAAAAGTATTGGGATGTTAAGCTTAAAAAAGCAGCTTTTGTATAATAAATGTTCATTTATGTATAAAGTCGTCTATAAGGACGCCCCAACATATCTTATACAACTCTTCAAATCATCTCCGTCATATTATTCAAACACTCGAAATAACCTTGCCTTGCCAAGGCCCCGCATCGATTTGTTTAAAACTAGTTTTTCTTATTCTGGTGTGTTCCTTTGGAATTCACTACGTGTAAATATCAAGTCATGTCTGTCATTATCTTCTTTTAAAAGACAGCTCCGAAAGCACCTCTCTAACGACTAAGTCGGTGTACAATTTGTGCGAGTGTGTGTGAGCGTGCGTAAAAGAGAAAATGTATAATATGCTTCCACAAGCACACTAATGTTTGTTATACTTTTCCCTACATGATTGTGTTTTATTTGATTTCTTTTTTTATTCTTAATACTTGTTCTTCGTTTTATGTGTGTATTATAGTAGGGACTAGCTGTAAGAAAGGACCATATGGACCTAATGCTATCATCCCTCGGTAATAAAGTTTTCGAGTTCGAGATCGAGTTCGAGTTCTCTCTCTCTCTCTCTCTCTCTCTCTCTCTCTCTCTCTCTCTCTCTCTTTCTCTCTCTCTCTCTTTCTCTCTCTCTCTCTCTCTCTCTCTCTCTCTCTCTCTCTCTCTCTCTCTCTCTCTCTCTCTCTCTATTATTTCGTCTTCCAATAAAACAAGCAACAACAAAAACAACAACAGCAACAACAATTCATACATTATGTTGATTATATTCGCAGTAATAAGCATCCAGAGAAGACGAAGTCTGCCCTAGCTGCCTGAGAGAAAACATAAATGTCATCATATTGACTTTACCTATAGCACTCGTCTAACGGATGGCCATTTACTCAAGCTACGCAGAACAAAAGGCAATAAAAACTGCATAAGTAGATTTGTTTATAGGCCAGTGGTACATCAATCTTCGGTGTTTGAACGTTCTTTTATTTCTCGTCACACAAAAACGTCATATCAAAACGCCGTTAACTTCATAAAAGACTATCTGATCAACATATAATTGCATACAGCCCACAAACGCACGCTTAGTAAATCTTTTACATCAAGAGATTAGTCAGTACACGATAATGAACAGATATATAAATAAATAAATACATAAATTGTGTTTATCTTCTTGTGTCCCTTTGTTATATCATACTATACATTCCATGGCTTTGTAAACTTGTATCTGAATAAAATACTGTTTAAACCAAAAACATAAAATCATGATACATCAACAAGATTAAAAAAATATATGCGGTTCTGATTGATGCAAAAATAACCCTGGCTGAGTCAGCAAAGCTTGCATACAAACGCTTATTTGCAAATAAGTACAGAGGTTTTCAACAACAAGAAAACAAAAACAGTAACTTAGCAAAAAGATCCTTTACTGCAATCTTGCACTGCCTTGGTTCCCCAAAACAAAAGCGGAAAAACCACACATAGTAGCCCACGTGTATAAAGTCGACCGCCTGGCTAATGGTGGAAATCCACAATTGAATCTGAAGCTTGGAAGTTGGGAATAAGCCACAGAAAAAGATATGTACCTTTTTAAGTTTGTTTCGATTAGCCCAACGTCTGTATAGATATTCTTCCACTGCATAAAATAACAGAAGAAAACAAAACACATTTCTTAGCTTTCACCATGTTGATTTTTTTACCGGAAAACAACCATGCCGGTATTTGCTGTCATGGTGACTTTGCGATAAATCTAAAGGAATGCCAAAAATGAAACAAATATCAAGTGCAACCCAGGTAAAAGCGGATTGTTTTTCGTGCACTTAAAGGAAAGTCTTTTCACACTTCATATCGAAAACCAGGGCGTGAGTGCGTTGACATGCAACAAAACCTGGAACAACGCCCTGAGTTCTCGTCACATTACAGGTGGACACAAACCAAACAGAATCAGTTTCCATTACCCGTAATCCATGTTGCACCATAAGTGGTGTATACCTTTCACTGGTAGGTATAGACCACACCGCTTGCCTCACATGACACAATACCAAACCCTCAACATGATGTACGCGTTATTTACATAGCTGTGGTGTCATTTGACAGAAACATTCCGTGCCTTCTACCTTAGCAGGATTAACCTTGTCGCCGTGCTGTTGGTTTTTAACCGTCACATTTCACACTTTTGTAACAACAAGCTGTCAATGCCGACTTTGCTCAAAGACACCTTCTGACCTGTATTGCACTGACCCCTCTCTCACCGACGCGGCAGAACAAAACAATGGATTATGAAGAAAGTTCGTCGGTGCTGACAAAACCAGTCTGGTTCTGTAATGACGAAAATAGGTGTAATACCTTATACTTTGGTCTTCCTTTAACTTACGTTCCTCATAACAAAAACGTATGATATTTACGTCTACGTCTTACAAGACCAGGCCGATTTTTAAATCGGAATACACTAAGAACATTTGTCTTCACTGATTGATTTTGTGTGGTGTGTTTTTTTCCTCCATTTATCACCTCTCCATTCCATCTCTCTCTGTCGTATCCCCCACCCCACCCCCAAGTTATCGCTATCTTTAAAATCATCTCCCACCTCTGCCTCTTCTTGCTACATTTTTGCTAGAAATTGCCATGTCAGCAAATCCACCACTTACAGACGCAGAACAGGTAACCATTCTTCCCTGCAACTCTCTGTCTCTCTCTTCCCAGGAAAACACACACACAAAAGTAACAAACACACAGTTTGAAACGAAACATTCAATTCAACGCAGCACTTCAAAAGAAACTCAATCACAGCCCTCACCGGCAACAGGCCGCCCACTTCCTTCTCAGCTTTCTGTCAAAACCTCCAAACAGCTCAAATCACCTCGAGAAATCTTACGGTTACCCCCAACAACAGTACACGCACCATCTTGTCTTCACGCAAGGGAGGCTATTGAAAAGAACGTTACGCGATTGATTCCCCCTTCGCTTACCAAACACTCGCAGCGGCTCATCATCTCGGCGAAGGGTGGGCGTGGTTATCCTGATAATGATACGTATGGTCAAGTCATGATAATTAGGGGGTAGGGGGATTTAAACGGACAATACCGTTTGGAGAATGCTCGGGGTGTATTCATCTTGAAATCAAGATTGCTTGC
>NC_090258.1:20071546-20081546 GCF_037325665.1 Littorina saxatilis
CATAATGCAACTAAACATGTGCTGAATGGTTCATCAATTCATTTAAAATGTATGTGCATGTTAAACAAAATTATAATAATATGCAGATCTAAATTAAGTTATGTTAAAAATTGACACTTTTTATCATTGGAAATTGTACTTAAAATGCAGCATGACAATTTATTTTTTAAATTTGTATCTGCATATACAGTTATAATGTATTAAGTTTGATGTGATAGTTCTTTGATTATATTGTTTTCTGTTCTTGTTGACCCTATATTAGGGCGAGGGCTGGATGTAAAAAAGCAATATTCTTGCTTATCTATTACCCTCGATAATAAAGATTTTGTCTTGTCTTGTCTTGTCTTCTCTCTCTCTCTCTCTCTTTCTCTCTCTCTCTCTCTCTCTTTCTCTCTCTCTCTCTCTCTCTCTCTCTCTAGCTCTCTCTCTCTCCCTCCCTCTCTCCCTCTCTCTCTCTCTTCCCCCCCCCCCCCCCACCCCCCTGGTTCAGAGAGAAAGAGAGATAGAAAGTGCCGAGGAGGCGACAGCACAAATACAAAACACGCAACAAACCGAATTAAAAAGCCAAGGTGGGTGAATGAACACCACGCCACTAAAAGAGAGAAGCAAGGTGAAACTGAGAGTTGTGTCTGATAAGCAAACAAGGGAAGGCGGGATGCTCTTCTGTACTACTAGTATAGAAAAGTGGGAGGACACGTGGTTAAAAACAGAGAAGTGCTCCTTAACCAAATTCAACGATGCTCAGAACAAAATTCAAGAGCCCATCGTTACTCTTAAAAAGAAGACTCAGTGCCTTTACGTGCCCAGCCACGTTTAACTCTAATGTTCCTTCAGTTAATATTTTCTCTGCGGTCCCACCCATCCAGCCTACTTCCACCCATAACACTGTTAAACTGAAGAGCGCGTGCACATGTCATATCATGGCCCTCTATTCTTCTTTCCCTTTGCTGTGCAAACATTCAAACACGACACCAGCTTGCAATTCAGTGTCATTTATCCCTCGAGGGTTGAGAGAAAAGTTGAAGACCCTCCATGAAACTGACTGGCCGTTACTGTAACTTAAAGCTCAGTTTGAATTTAAATGCCATCCATTTTGTCTTTTAAAAATAAAGGAATGCTTATATCTTTTCTGTCTTTGCATTATTCATCGTCTTAGATTAACAGTGTCTTTTTTTAAGCCTGGGTCTTCTTTTTTTTCAGGTGGAGAAATTCTGAAGCGCACTGCACGGTCGTGCTTAGATAGAAAAAGTGCGATCAGAAATCAACAACTACTGCAACAACAACAACAACAACACAAAACAAAAACAAAATCCCTGCGCTTAGAACTGTACCCACGGAATACGCGCGATATAAGCCTCATATTGATTGATTGATTGCAATTGTGTCCAACAACATGTCGCCGAACTGTTGAAATCGGTGGACTTTTCTTCGTGAAATGTGATGAAACGAATGATATCAACAGCCTTTTTGCTTTTCGTGCCTATTTGATGTTCTTGTGAATAAACGTCGTGCAATAAGTGTTGTATTTTTTACAGTGTGTGTGTATGTGTGTGTGTGTGTGTGTGTGTGTGTGTGTGTGTGTGTGTGTGTGTGTGTGTGTGAGCGTGCGTGCGTGCGTGTGTGCGCGTGCTAGCGTGCGTGTGTATGTGTGCGTTCGTCCGTCCGATTGCGTGCATTTGTGCATTTGCTATAATGTGTTGTTCTCGTATTTCCTATCCACACACACACACACACACACACACACACACACACACACACACACACACACACACACACACACACACACACACACACACACACACACACACACACACACACACACACCATCCTGACCTCAGGTCAAAATGAGTTCGGCTCATTCTATCCCTGACAGGATGCCTTGGTTTTCCTTGTCTGGCGAGGAAATCAATGTTTTTACATATTTGTATCTTTTCGTAATGTGTTATGGATATAAGCAGATTTGCGATCGTCGATAATGATTTGTCATGGTGTTGTGTAATTTTTAAATTACACAGGAATTGATATATAAGACAGTTTCAAGCGAGCTATTTTTCGCGGCTGTATTTCCTGTGCAAACAACTCTAAATATGGCAAAAGTGTCACGTGATAATAAACCGTTTGGTTTCGGCGCTCGCTGGAGCAGACCATTTTTCTGACAGTGATGCAATCATATATTACGGTCTCCTTCCAGCAGCAGTCCCAAAATTTCGACTTGTTTTGACCTTAGAATGATGTCTTTATCATAACTGTGAAGAACAGAACGGAGATCACTGTCGAAGTCGGCCAATCTGCAATCATTTTCGTCTCGCGAACACTGCTCGCGAACAACATATGGGAGATAACTCTGTATTCTTGTTTTGATAGATTCGCGTAGGACTTTAGCGTCCGGTCAGAGAGATACTGGCGATAGCTGTGGAGCGATGATGATCAGAATGACACACACACATGCACAATAGGTACGGAAACTTTCTTACCAACCCTCGCACCTTTCTTCTTTCCCTGCAGCTCTACGCTTGACATTGTATAACCGCTCCATAATAATGCAACCATGCACCTTTAGCAGGGTGATGCAATGCCTTCTCATTTAAAAGCTTTATTTGATATCCGCATACGATACATCCCCACCCAATATACCTTATCCCCGCTTTCTCATCTCAGGTTTGGCCATTAAAACTGCTGTATATTTGGACGGTGGACACAGGGCATTCCAGCTCACACAGATGTTATGTTTGAGATACCCATGCGGTGAATTTTTCCTTTTTTTATTTTTTTTTATTCTTATGTTCTTTGTCAACATAAACGTATGTTCTCTTTTGTTTTCATTCAGCATTCGTAAAGTGAATATGTATATACTCCTTTAATGTTTCATACGTTTTCTTTTTTTTCTGTGATGGTTTGTTTGTATGTCTGTGTTTTTTCTTTGTTTCTTTCTTTCTTACTTACTTTCTTTCTTTCTTTTTTTCTTTCTTTCTTTTTTCCTTTCCTTCTTTTTGTCTAAGTTTTTCTTATTCATTTATCACACAAGGTTCACCGACTGTAGCCGTTATGTGTTATTTCATCATGTAAAACGTTGGGGACACCAGTCCTGACGTAAAATGCTGCATCAATTAAGTCAGCTGCTATATAATTAATACTTTGACTGTCCCCTCTTAACACACACCCTGTTATCCGATCCTCATTTACCCCCCCCCCCCTACCCTCTACCCACCCACACACACACACACACACACACACACACACACTCACACTCACACTCACACACACACACACTCACACACACACACACAAACTCACACTCCCACACACACACACACACACACACACACACACACTCACACTCACACTCACACACACACACACACACACACACTCACACCCACCCACACACACACACTCACACACACACACACACTCACACTCACACACTCACACACACACACACACACACACACACACACACACACACACACACACACACATTTAACCCGCTCTCGAAGGCACGCCAAAAGTGCACATTCGTAACAGGACGCCCAGTTGCACTTTTGCACTAAATAACCCGTTAGGTCTTTCTTCCCCCTCACCTCTCTCTCCCCGCCTCTCCGCCCATTAACATCTCACTGGACAGTGAATGAGTAAAGCGGAATCGGATGCGATACGTTTCACCTGCCTGTCCAACAAGCACCACAAACACCGTTCACCGGTGTGGACATGGACTGTCACTCTTCGCCTTTCAGCGTCTGGGTCCTTCGTACATACACCACGCTCGCACCAGTTAAAATGAATGACAGCGACACAAAAATATATTTGAATTGTTTCTATCTCTGTGTTTTGGATGAGTACATACTTAATTAAAAATCATGTTTTGGTTGTTCGAAAGAAGAAAAAAATCAAAATTTCTGAGGTAAAAAATCTGCCTTGTGATGACCGAAACTGAAAAATGTTTTAAACGGATTACGCCGAATAAATCTTAAATGCTTAAAAATAAGTTTGATTTTTTTTCTTCAACTTTACCACAACTACAAAGTTTTAACCGCAACTGAATTACGGGATGACACCAACGCGAGGTTCAAGGAATTGTCATTACAATCCCATCGACAATCGTCATGCGTCAGACTGGCCTGCGGCTGATTCGGCAGCGGCAGACTGGGCCGTGGCAGACTGAGACAAGGCAGACTGGACTGCGGTAGACTGGGATGAGACCGATCTGATATCGTTGTTGTAGTTATACCAGGCAAGCTTAATAATTGTATTACCATCTCCACCGCCATCATGATCATCATCGTCGTCGTCACTGATAATAATCACCATCAGGAGAAGCAGCAATAACACCACTGACCCCACATGAATCGTCATCGTCTTCGTCGTCATCATCATCATCATCATCAGCAGCAGCAGCAGCAGCAGCACCATCACCGTCATCATCATCATCATCATCATCATCGTCGTCGTCGTCGTCGTCATCATCGTCATCATCGTCATCATCATCATCATCATCATCATCATCATCATCATCTTGGCTTCATCAAATGCGTCATCACCACACGACTTCGCCGAATGAAGACAGAACGCTAAAAACAAAAGCTTCCCACGATGGACACAACAGCACATGATGACATATAGCATCCAAGTCTTCTTTCTCGCTTTGAAGGAAAGCCAGATCATGAAGGCAGAGCCCCGGACGCCATGTTTATTGTTCTGGGTCGCGCGTGTCACAGTTTTATGACAATTGGAAAGGTGACGAATTTGTGGAGGGACATGTCGAGTGTGCACCTGTTCGGGATGAACGCGCTTCCTTTTACCTTCTTTCATGTGGATCCTGAGTCACGGATATACGATTAATGAAATGCCTCTTGGCTGGATCATAGTTGACAAATGTATAACGGGAGTGACTTATTTCATATCTGTGACATACCGATGGGAAAGTGTGTTATTTTGTATGTTATCTATTATACTCGTTATGCTCGTTTGGCTGGTTAAAATCCGTAGTCGAATGTCCATGTGGGAATGTGTAAGTGGAGCATATAAGAATGCCCATGTGTGAATGTGTAAGTGGAGCGTATAAGAAGGTGTAAGTGGAGCGTGGTCGAACTTGTCCATGTGTGAATGGGTAAGTTGAGCGTATAAGAATGTCCATGTGTGCGATGTGTAAGTGAGACATGGATGTGTTCATGACTGAATGCGTAAGCACAATGCAAGGAATGGCCAGAGAGGTATGTGGGAGGTGTGTTTATAACCTGCCCTGTTATATAGTGCTATATGTCTTATGTAAAAACAATGTCCTGTTTGTATTATTGTTATGTACCACGCCTGAATTTCTCTATGAGATAATAAAGTATTCTTATTCTTATTCTTACTTTTGCTGATGCAGTCAATCTTTACTTGTGTACAATGAATTACGTTTTTCATTTTTGGCTTTTGCCTGACGACTAGGCTTTCCATTTCAAAACAAGCACAATGTGAAAGAGAGCGACGAGAAATGGCTTTTCTCAGGACAAAAACTGGAAACAAGAAGGCAACAAAGATATACACAAACAAACAAGCAAGTAGTTTTTGACCGTGTAAGTTTTGAAGATCTCTTATTCTCTCATTTGGTTTAAGCGTGTGTTATTCACTTTCGCTGCATACAATCGTTTCACACAAAACTATTACGATAATATACAATCGTTTCACACACAACTATGATATACAATCGTATCACACACACAAAACATAAAGAACGATAACAAGCTCAATGCTTTCCTTTATCGGACTGGGTTTTTTTTTCATTTTTTTTCAAGAAAGGCCCTCTCTGTCTGTGCTTCGTAATTTTCTTGTAGCCATCCTTTAGTGTATATAAACACTTTTTTTTTATTTACATCAGTACAAGAAAGACCAGAAGCAATAACGACTGGCACAGAACATTTGAACAGTATGGTCAAAACCGCAGTGAAGATGGCGATGAACCTCGTAGAAGAAAACACTCACCCGTAGAGTTAAGTCCAAAGACATGTTTCTACCCTCAACCCTTCTTCTTTTGGGCATTCTTACCGTTTAATCAAATCAAATCCAGGTATTTTTTTGTTTTGCCTCGCTCATTCTTAATGTAGTGACAATTAACGAAAACTACCCAATCATAAACACTCACCCCTAGAGTTAAGCCCAAAGACATGTTTCTACCCTCAACCCTTCTTTTTGGCTTTCTTACCATCAAACCAAATTCTTTTTTTCTCCTCGCTCATTCTTAATGCAATGACAATCAAAGAAAACTTCACAAAAATAAACATTCACCCCTAGAGTTAAGCCCAAAGACATGTTTCTACCCTCAACCCTTCTAATTTTTCTTTTTGACGTTCTTACCATCAAATCAAATTCGTTTTTTCCCCTCGCTCATTCTTAATGTAATGACAATCAAACCAAGTTCGTTTTCTTTTTTCCCTCGCTCATTCTTAATGTAATGACAATCAAAGAAAACTTCACAGAAATAAACATTCACCCCTTGACTTAAGTGCAAAGACATTCGTCCTCTTGGCATACTTACCATCAAGTCAGTTTAACCCCAGGTAGTTATTCCAATGCACATTCTTAATTCAACGACATATAAAGTGAACTTCATAGAAATAAACACTCAAATACACAGACACAAGTAGTCACCCCCTGACTTAAGTGCAAAGACATTCATCTACCCCATAACCTTTCTTCCTCTCCACATACTTACCATCAAATCAGATTAATCCCAGGCAGTTATACCCTAGCTCATTCCTGATGCCAGGTACAAGGAATCTTCATTTGAGCGTAAACCATCGTTCTGTCCTAACGCAGTTGGCTCGCGCAGGTTGCGTAACCCACGACAGTTGGCACTTATGATTCATAAAGCCTTGCGGACACAAATTCGTCCACGCTCCATCTCTCCTGGCGTCTTATGCAAAAGGTTGCCCGTTTAACACCTGTATGTGGGGGAGCAGACACCTGTTGCTATCCTCCGGATTAGGGCGGATATGACCAAAGGGCTGTTTACTGTGCGGGGATGAAAAGTGACATTTGTGGCTTTTGCCTCTTTTTAGGGCCGGTCAGTTTTGTCAGGGCTTCTTTTATACTGTCGGGAGTATGATGGGAGTTTTATGTGGAAGTAGGACTTTTAGCACGTGTTTGTGATATTAAATCATTAATGTGTTGGTCAATGAGATTTTGTAGTGTAGACAGCCACTGTTTCAGGTGACTGTAATTGACGGAATGTACCCCCATTGACTCATAAAACCAACCGCTGACTGAGGATCGATAGGGCTTCAACAAAATAATCGTTGTATCAAATTATGATTAAATTATTTGGTTGGTTAATGAGAAACTGTAGCGTAAGAAGTCACTGTTTGATGTGACTTTCACGGAATACGAAATACGGATCTAATTTGTAAGCGTTTGCCAATTAAACGGTTGAACTAACAATATGGCTTTGAGCACGCGACCCTGGTATTAAATTACTAATTTGTTGGTTAATGAGAGTCTACAGTATGTATTATTTTAGCCTGGTTATTATTGGTCGTATGTCGGGGGGATGGGATGGGGGGTAGGCTGCCGTTTGTATTATGTTCTTACAAAATCTTTTTTTTCCAGAACGGTCTATGTCGAAAGATAACGCTCAGTGTTGTTGTTGCTTTTAGTTGTGGAACACAAATTTGGAGCGATCGCTGCTTTATGAAGTCCATGTACTTCTTTTACTTTGGGAATGGTGGTGTCAGTGATGTTGATAATGCGCATACTCTTTCATAGTGTATTTGTCCTAATAGTCCAGCACATTAAAACAAATCCAACAAAATTGAACCATTTTATACCTTTTGTTTTTACTTTTTTTTTTGTATGAATATTTTGTTTCTCTTTTTATTGTTTTCATCCTCTCTTCTCTTGCTTGTCCCGACGCTTGTCCCCCTCGCCCAGTACGCTCTCACGCCGCCCCGTCCCAGCACTCACTGCAACATCCACCCCTCAACTTCTGTTCCGCCGCCAGACTTGTTGTTTGCGCTTTCTGAGTCAACCAGTGTTGGTCAGAAAACTGGGCACCCTCATAATCGCATTCGTGAATTTTCCGACACTCCAGGGAAGGATGTCAGGCCGCTGCGGTAGGCTACCCTCGGAAGATGACACTGCACTGCTGCTGAGTCACTTCGACGGTGTTCAGTATTGGTCCTGTTCCTGGCCAGGGACACAGGCACCGCTACCAACTAAGCCTCCTACTGACGACATTGACTGTTAAAGTCGCGGAGTCAGACTGAGTGAGCGTCTCTTCAGAGAGCAGACCGCCACTACGTCCTTCCGTCAACCCCCTCTCCCCCCCCCCCCCCCCCCCCCCCCGGAGCATCACGTTTACAGCGCTAAGAGCATAGTTAAATTTGTGAAGCGGCGCTATATAAGCTATCTTTATTATTATTATTATTACGTTGAAGACTGGCAGCAGAATATTCAGGGATGGCTGGAACAGGACCACTGAGACCAAGGTCACCATGAGAGCCCTGAGCAGGAAGTGTCACAAGAGCTGAGACAAGTTTTTATGTTGCGCTTTCTGACACCTAGGCACACTCACAATCGCATTATATGAAACATTTTAGTTTATAAATGTTCATGACAAGGTGCAAAGCAAATATTTGCAGGTCAATTAGAGTCAGAATATTATGCAATAGTACATCAACTCCGCAAGACAATGGATATTATGCAGAACATCATAATTTCATAAACAAAACAATAAATTAAAAGTGAGTGACTGTGTCCTAAAGGACATAACAATCAAGAATATACTATTTTCATTAAATGGGTGAGTGCATGCGAGGGAGAGAGCGAGATTGCGCCCTAGTGGGCGTGTGCGTAGGGTGCGCAGTAGGGTCTCTTACAGCACCGGAGCAACGTGGTTGCATCTCCATTTGACGTGGTGTGGTCGCCAAGAGATTGCGCCCTAGTGGCCTTGTGCGTAGGGTGCGCAGTAGGGTCTCCTACAGCACCGGAGCAACGTGGTTGCATCTCCATTTGACGTGGTGGGGTCGCCAAGAACGCCATGCAACAGCGCGCATAACCCACACACACATAACACACGCAGAGAGAAAGAGAGAGAGAGAGAGAGAGAGAGAGAGAGAGAGAGAGAGAGAGAGAGAGAGAGAGAAGACAGAGAGACAGACAGAGACAGAGAGACAAAGACAGAGACAGACAGACATAGGGACAGACAGTCGGACAGACCAACAGTTTTCTGTAGCCAAAAACCCCGATGAGTTCGGGGAAAAGAGAAAGACGGGTTTAAAATGATCCACAATATTATATATTTTGTGAATTCTACGTATTTCAAGCTTGACATAGGACACAGTAGGCCAGTACACGTATTCCCAGAATGATTTCCTGACACTCCTGAGCTAACCCTCTATCATCATCTTAACGGTCAAACAGTCGTAGCCAGAATTCAGGCTGAGGTCAAGAATACCCGTGTTAATCCGGTCATCATTTTCTGCCTCGAGGTACAGTGTGACACGGAATGACGACTATTCTGGCCTAATCTCTTCCTGTTTTCCTTCCCTCGACAATCCCCGAGAAGATTTCTGATAATCTGTCCATCATTATTATCTGCCTGGAAGTACAGTTTAGCATGAGGTGACATATATATCTCTGCTGACAACCATACCGCCCATCCCCAACCCCCTGAACTTCACACTGTGACACACACACGCACAAGCACGCACGAACTCACGCAAGCACGCACGTACGCACGCACACACACGCATGCATGCTCGCACATACGCACGAACGCACGCACGCACGTACGTATTCACGCATTCCCACACGCACGCACTCACGCATTAACACACACGCAAACACACATGCATACCCCCCCTACACACACACAAACACACACACACGCACACCTCCTTAAAAACCAGTCAAGAAACAATGTTCTAAAGGTTTTGGAAGATCAAACTCTTCTTCATAAAAATGCTCGAAGTTCCATCAACATTCTCGCATAGGTAGAGAATAACACAAGGTGACAATTCTT
>NC_090258.1:20086546-20091390 GCF_037325665.1 Littorina saxatilis
CAAGGCAAGGCAAAGGATGTATTCAAAAAACTCCAGGGGGTACATGAAAAAAACAATACAAAATACAAGAAAGAGAAAGAATTGAAACTGTTTCATCATATACATGTACATAAACTCATTCCGATGACAAAATAAAATAAAATAAGGATTTCATCACTCAAAAAGAGACATTCACGGGTGATAACTATATGCATATGTGCATATCCGTGCGGAAACAAAACAACAAATAACTGACTATATCATGTTAAAATATCAGCACCAATTTAGAATTAAAAAAAAACCCATTTTATAAAGTGAATTAAGCTTCAATCAATCAATCAATCAATCAATCAATGAGTCTTATATCGCGCATATTCCGTGGGTACAGTTCTAGGCGCTCTGCAGTGATGCCGTGTGAGATGAAATTTTATACGGCCAGTAGATTGCAGCCATTTCGGCGAATATTTACCTTTCACGGCCTATTATTCCAAGTCACACGGGTATAGGTAGACAAATATTAACTGTGCCTAAGCAATTTTGCCAGGAAAGACCCTTTTGTCAATCGTGGGATCTTTAACGTGCACACCCAATGTAGTGTACACGGGGGGAGGTTCGGACACCGAAGAGAGTCTGCACACAAAGTTGACTCTGTGAAATAAATTTCCGCCGAACCTGGGATCGAACTCACGCTGACAGCGGCCAACTGAATACAAATCCGGCGCGCTACCAACTGAGCTATATCCCCGCCCCGGGGATGGGACCAGAAGACAGAAAGGGGGAGAAGACACCAATACTGCCACGTTGACTTTGCCTGGGATGGCCCTCACAGGGAAGGAATTATACTCCTGTAAAACGAGGGCCCACCTATAGCTAACCTGTTGCTGTTGGGGCGAGTCTAGCTAGCTGCTGGAGGAACCCCCAAGGGTTGATGGTCTGTCTCCACGATGAAAATGTTCAGATACCCAGTCGTCTTGCTGGGGGTGATAATTGAAATGTTTAGCGTTGTTGATGGCGTGTCAATGGTGGGCTGAGCGTGTCGATTGTGTAGAGTCTGTGGACAATGAGTTGTGTGCATGCAAGCTATACAGTCAAACATGTCCATCATGACCACAACCAGGACCGACCAAAAGTGGTCGTTAGTATAGACAGGTGGTTGCAATGGAAAGATGAATTATATGGAGTAAATTAAACCTCGTCGGAGATCATTTGGAGTGGTCGCAATGGGCAGGTTTTCGTAATGGGCAGGTGGTCGTAACCGAGAGGTGGTTGCCAGAGCAGGTTTGACTGTAGTAGTATTTCAATGTACGAGAGTGACATGCAGGTAGTTTCGTCACACACAAATTCAAACGAGGAAATGAGGCTCATGCAGCACACACACACACACACACACACACACACACACACACACACACACACACACACACACACACACACACACACACACACACACACACAAGGACTTTACGCAGTCGGACAGGCAGACAAACAGGCAGACAGAAGGAGATGAAAGAGACAGCGACAGACTAGTGAACGAGAAAGACAGACTCTGTTGGATTGCAAATCGTGTTAAAACATATCCAAACTGGATACAGCATGTTCTTTCCTTGGTTTAAACACAATTTTATTCAAAATACATGACATGAAACAATTGACAAAAATGCAACGTGATAAAGCAAGCCATTTGCTTTGGAAGAGAACTTTGACAGTGAAAGGTTAACAACACATGGTACACAGGTTTTCATTGTTTCTGCGTCTTTTACTTGGACTTTCAGTCATCGGGTTTCGTTCGAGTCTTGCTTGACAAAATAAACTATCAAATCACTTACGATGAATGTATCTATGTGTGCATGTCTTAGTATTTCGTCGGGTGAACTTGAAGGAACAGAAACCACGACGACGATGATGCCAGCGAGGACGACTAGGACAACGATCTATGAAAACCTACCTTGACTATTTTTCTTCATAGTGATCCTCGAGAACTGCGACGACGAGGAGAATAGTCCATCTTTTTATGGCCGTGTGCAAGATTTGCTTTACAGTGTTCATGCCTGGTCCTGACAAGTGTTAACTGGACACGGTACACGACACGACACATGTTGTTTGTGACCTTATGCCTCTCGTAGCTTTAGGGGTTGTTGTTGTTGTTTTTTTTATTTTATTTTTTTTATTTTTATGTTCCATTCTGTCTTTTATTCTGTTTGTCTTTCTGTCTGTTTGTCTTTTTACATTTAGTCAAGTTTTGACTAAGTGTTTTAACATAGAGGGGGGAATCGAGACGAGGGTCGTGGTGTATGTGTGTGTGTGTGTGTGTGTGTGTGTGTGTGTGTGTGCGTGCGTGTGTGTGTGTGTGTGTGTGTGTGTGTGTGTGTGTCTGTCTGTCTGTGTGTGTAGAGCGATTCAGACTAAACTACTGGGCCGATCTTTATGAAATTTGACATGAGAGTTCCTGGGAATGATATCCCCGGACAATTTTTTTCATTGTTTCGATAAATACCTTTGATGACGTCATATCCGGCATTTTGTAAAAGTTGAGGCGGCACTGTCACACCCTCATTTTTCAATCAAATTGATTGAAATTTTGGCAAAGCAATCTTCGACAAAGGCCGGGATTTGGTATTGCATTTCAGCTTGGTGGCTTAAAAACTAATGAGTGAGTTTGGTCATTAAAACTCGGAAACTTGTAATTAAAATTATTTTTTTTTATTAAACGATCCAAAAACAATTGCATCTTATTCTGCGTCATTTTCTGATTCCAAAAAACATATAAATATGTTATATTTGGATTAAAAACAAGCTCTGAAAATTAACAATATAAAAATTATAATCAAAATTAAATGTCCGAAATCGATTTAAAAACTATTTCATCTTATTCCTTGTCGGTTCCCGATTCCAAACACATATAGATATGATATGTTTGGATTAAAAACACGCTCAGAAAGTTAAAACGAAGAGAGGTACAGTTAAAGCGTGCTATGAAGCACAGCGCAACCGCTACCGCGCCAAACAGGCTCGTCACTTTCACTGCCTTTTGCACTAGCGGCGGACTACGTTCAGTTTCATTCTGTGAGTTCCACAGCTTGACTAAATGTAGTAATTTCGCCTCACGCGACCTCTTTTTATATTTAGTCAAGTTTTGACTAAATATTTTAACATCGAGGGGGAATCGAAACGAGGGTCGTGGTGTATGTGCGTGTGTGTGTGTGTGTCTGTGTGTCTGTGTGTGTGTGTGTGTGTGTGTGTGTAGAGCGATTCAGACTAAACCACTGAACCGATCTATATGAAATTTGACATGAGAGTTCCTGGGTATGAAATCCCCATACGTTTTTTTCATTTTTTTGATAAATGTCTTTGATGACGTCATATCCGGCTTTTCGTGAAAGTTGAGGCGGCACTGTCACGCCCTCATTTTTCAGCCAAATTGGTTGAAATTTTGGTCAAGTACTCTTCGACGAAGCCCGGGGTTCGGTATTGCATTTCAGCTTGGTGGCTTAAAAATTAATTAATGACTTTGGTCATTAAAAATCTGAAAATTGTAAAAAAAAATAAAAATTTATAAAACGATCCAAATTTACGTTTATCTTATTCTCCATCATTTGCTGATTCCAAAAACATATAAATATGTTATATTCGGATTAAAAACAAGCTCTGAAAATTAAATATATAAAAATTATTATCAAATTTTTTTTTTCGAAATCAATTTAAAAACACTTTCATCTTATTCCTTGTCGGTTCCTGATTCCAAAAATATATAGATATGATATGTTTGGATTAAAAACACGCTCAGAAATTTAAAACGAAGAGAGGTACAGAAAACCACTACCCCGCTCTTCTTGTCAATTTCACTGCCTATGCCGTGAGCGGTGGACCACGAGTATACGGTCTTGCTGCGTTGCATTGCGTTCAGTTTCATTCTGTGAGTTCGACAGCTACTTGACTAAATATTGTATTTTCGCCTTACGCGACTTGTTTTTCTTTCTTTTGTGTGTACTTACCGGTCTCTTTTCTTCTTCTCTCCTTTTTTTTTCGGTTCTATCAAAAAAGATAGGAGTGCGCTTGTGCTTGTCTCTGGACGTGTGAGCCTATAACGCTATGGGTCTGTCTGTCTGTCTGTCTGTCTGTCTGTCTGTCGTTCTGTCTGATGTTCTGTCTGTCGTTCTGTCTGTCGTTCTGTCTGTCGTTCTGTCGTTCTGTCTGTCTGTCTGTCTGTCTGTCTGTCGTTCTGTCTGTCGTTCTGTCTTTCTGTCTGTCGTTCTGTCTGTCGTTCTGTCTGTCGTTCTGTCTGTCGTTCTGTCTGTCTGTCTGTCTGTCTGTCTGTCTGTCTGTCTGTCTGTCTGTCTGTCTGTCTGTCTGTCTCTCCCTCTGTCCTTAAACATCCTTAACAATAGAAGATGACAACTTGTTGATGACGACATGTATATTGTTTGAAATCAAACCATGTAAATTTCACCTTCTGCGTTTCGGTGCGATGGGAGGGGGGGGGGGGGGGGGCGGGGGGAGGGGGAGCGGAAGGCGTTGCAGATGGGATGGTCATTCTAGAGAGCTGAATAGGGAGGTTGTGCCATTGGGTGCAAGAGTCCGAGGACAGACGAATGCAACTGTAAAGAAAGTCAAGTTCGCGTGGTACGATTACTAAGTACACACTCGATGAACCCTACAATTAGCGTGGGATAATTACCTCGTTTTCTGCTTCCTTTTAATGATTACGCAGTTTTGCACTGTTTTTGCACTCTCTGCGTAGTCATACAAACCGCGACAATGAAAGTAATGCATATGTGTGGAACATCACCTGTGCAATAATTATGTCGTTTTGCGTGTTGCTTTCTTGCTCTTTGTACGAATCAAACTGCAACAGCGAGGATTATGGT
>NC_090258.1:20091590-20094090 GCF_037325665.1 Littorina saxatilis
ACACACACACACACACACAGTGAGACTTTCCCCTTTTTGAGACCTTGATTTGTGTTAGATCTTCGCCACATAACATTTGTAAATTGACTCCCATTTTAAGATTACCTCCTGTTAAGACGTGATTGTGTCCGATGTCATAAAAGAGGGGTTCCACTCTATTTACAAAAGTTGCTATTAAATCAACCGTAGCTTAAAGAATGAATATCGTGAAAAGGAAAAGATTTCACTACAAAAACACATTAATATTTGTTCGTATCATTGATAATTGAAAAAACAATTATCAATTCATGGCATTGCAAGCTTCAGGGTGAATTAATGAATTATATTTTTACACATTTTACAATATAAGCGCTAAAGGTTCAGATTGTTATTACCTAAAGAGACATCACCCGTGAGATAGTATTTCAGTGGTTATCACTGTTTAGTTTTGTTTTTTATTTGGCTCACTTTTCAGACGTATAGTTTTTCACATTCTTGCTTGTAATTGTATTACCAGATGTTAATAATAAGGCGTGAGGTTTTTTTCTGCAAAATATCCGCTGTAAATACCAAGATGACAACGATTTTTTTCCACTAAATTATTTACTTTTGGCGCAACTGTGCCGTGAGTTTGTTTTTTGTTTTCTTCTAATTATCAGCACTAAATTCTAAAATCACTGTCATTTTTCATAAATTCTTCACTGTTGACGCAACTGTCCTGCTATACAGTACTTCATCACTCCCTCGTTACCTCGGCGTCGCGCAATAGACTGTACCTCCAGGAGTTTCTCCGATGTCAAGGCGGTGTCTCGACCTCGTCGGGTCTTTCACGGCATTTAGCCCCTTACTTGACTGCGTGTATGGTGGGTGATAACATGCAGGGTCTGATTTACGATGAGGTGCTAAATGCAAGGGACAGGTGGTATTTTGCTGGTGTTTGCATGTCAATATTATGCTGTCTCTAAACTTCCCTTGGATAGAGGAAGAAGGTGAGAGGAAAGCACTGCTGAACAAAGCGCAAGAAGCGGAAAGTAGGGGGGGGCGACAGTCAAAGAAGGCGGGGGGGGGGGGGGGGGGGGAGGGGGTTCAAGGAAAAAGAAATTTAAAGGATGAAGGCCAAGTACAAGAGACAAACGAATTTAGAGAAAAATTAAAGAGGACAAGTAAATCGCGACGACAACGACTACGACGACGACGACGATGATGTAGATGATGATGATGATGATGATGATGATCATGATGATCATGATGATGAACAAATCTATAAAGATGGCACATGGCATAGTCAAGTAGTCAAGTATGACCTTGACGTGACTGGAAAAGAAATCAAAATTGTGTATATCACACTAAGCCCATCCCTTAAGCCATGCCTCCTTTGGCATACCGAAACAGAAAAACTTACCACCTTCACGAAGACACCTTGAGGTTTTGCAAGTAATCCTTGGTTCTCATGTTGAGACTATAGTCACCAGTTTTCAGGACAGTTATGACTCGTCTGGACATCTGACACGACAGGGTAGTCAGCAAAAAGTGCAATCGGAGACGATGAACCTCCCCGAACATGCCACTCGTGTTTCAGCACAGAAAACTTATATTCGGGCTCCCCATAAGGAAGGCCTATGCGTTTACACTGTACTTGTTGGATAAGGATATGTCGAATGCATGCAAATGATTATGGGCTAACACGGATTCAAAACCACTAATAAGAAAATGTAGAACTAGCTCTAGAGAAAATTTAGAACTATAAACGGTCTTGAACGACACTGAATGCTTGCTACAATGTGTACTGAGTTTTAAAAGCTCATAATTATACAGCCTGACGAAAACAATTTTGAAGAAACCCCTTATAATCTGAAATCACATTATTTTGTTGCTGCAAGTGGGATCGAGTCACTGCAGAAAACAGGAAGACTTTATTCTTTTGTCTCTAGGAGCACATTATACACTTATCTTGTTGTCTCTAGGAGCACATTATACACATTATACACATTATACACATTATACACATTATACATTTATCTTGTTGTGCTCCTTTCTTATATTATACATTCCATGGTTTTTAAAACATATATCTGAATAAATTACTGTTTAAATCAACAGGAAGACGTATATCCCATAACGTGACAAGTATGACCGAGACAGCAGTAAACTTTACGTCAACATACTCAAACTCACCGCAAGGTTTATCGAGACAAGTCAACCGTCTTATTACTGCGTTTTAACGAGGAAACGTTCCGTCAGAAAATGCATGTGTGAAGTAGCCTTTAATGATCCCGAGGACAGGAGCGGAGTGTGTGAAGTACCCTTCATGCTGGGGAAGGAGGCCATTTTGCTTTGACAGATCAGCAACGTGTCCGCTACAAATGGTCTCCTGCATATTATTCAGTAATTGACAGAGTTCGCGAGACAATGTTCGCTGTTATACATTCTTTTGCTAGTACTCTACAGCAATGGCGTGTTTCATTACACATGTTTTTGGACTGTGATAATCTGTTATAATGTAGAATGCTATGGACAATTC
>NC_090258.1:20099090-20104090 GCF_037325665.1 Littorina saxatilis
ACCTAAAGTGTGGATGGTTACCTAAGAGGCGGCACTGGGTGCAGTGCCTTTCTAGTGCACTTGCACTAAAACAGCACTGGGTGCAGTACTCGGTCCGGCATCGAAGAATTTTGCACTATAAAAAGGCACAAAATTAGACCTATTTCGTCGCCAATAGAGGACGGAAAGAATGTCATTTTGAACATTGTTATGACATTCTTTCCGTCAAAAAAGTCAATTTAACGGTGTTAAATGAAGCGAGCATCCACACAATTAGGTTGTCATCCAGAGTTTAGGTTGCCATCCACGTGTGGATGGTTGCCTTATGGTGATTTAGGCAACCAAACCTGTGGAAACATGGGTACAGACACACACACACACACACACACACACACACACACACACACACACACACACACATACACCACGACCCTCGTCTCGATATGTTAAAACATTTAGTCAAAACTTGACTAAATGTAAAAGGGCGGAGAGTGACATGAATGTCAACATTCTCCGGTCATGTTTTTCGACAGATTTTTTTTAGAAGGCCCCGAACTCAGACACCAATTGTGACCCCGATGTGAGGATCCTAAATAAGGATTTATGGCTAGCAGACAGACAGACATTTTTCGATTCATATCATACAGATCATCTGTCGTCTTCCGTACTCACATACACACACACACACACACACACACACACACACACACACACGCACACACGCACGCACACACGCACGCACGCACGCACACACACACACACACACACTCACACACGCATATAGATATGATATGTTTGGATTAAAAACACGTTCAGAGAGTTAAAAAGAATAGAGATATAGAAAAGCGTGCTATCCTCTTCAGCGCTACCGCTACCGCGCTTTTCTGGATTGTTAATTTCACTGCCTTTGCCACCAGCGGTGGACAGACGATGCTACGAGTGTACGGTCTTGCAGAAAAAAATGCAATGCGTTCAGTTTCATTCTGTGAGTTCGACTGAGCTTGACTTGTTTCTTTCTCTTTCGATCTCTTTGGCTAGCTGGCTGGATGGCTGGCTGGCCGGTGGGTGACTGGCTGGCTGGCTGACTGGCTGGCTGGCTCTCCTTTCGTCCACCCGTCCAATCTGCCTGTCCGACCGATGTTTGCTCTCACAACTGATTCTGATGCACACTCCAAAAAACAAGTACAGGTTATAAGCTAGCATTTGTAATTACTGCTTTCGAGTGTGGGCATAATTATTATAGAACAGTGTTATGGATAGCCAATATTTAACAGCTAAAATGCAAACAATTGTGGCCATATAAAAGACTAATAAACACACACACACAAAAAAGAAAGGAAACAAAATGCCATAGTAAAATTGCGATTGCTATTGACTGAAATCTCGTCCACCAAATGGACGGTAGACACACTTCCCTTTCATGTACATAACAAGAAATTCCTTCGAGGTAGGAAAAACACCCCCGTTGGTCAAAGGGAAATAACCATTCTCACTGCCACCAACTGAGAAGGTTATTTCCCTTTGACCATTAATATGTCACTCTATAAGTCCTTGTAGAATCTTAATCCACCAATAACTCCCTAACCGTGTGTTTGACTGGTCCCAATTTTTGTAAGGACCGTCTCAGGAATGTATAGAACCTGTTCACCAAGTTTGGTGACGATCGGTCCGTTCATTCTTGAGATCTATATGCGAACACAAACACACAAACACACAAACACATCGAGCGAAACCTATACACACCCCTATACCGGGGGTGTAATTATATCTTTCTGTCGGGAGCAAGCCACCAAATTTACCGTTGTCACGTGACACTAGCTGTATAAGTTACATTACGCATAAATTGTTGTCCTTTTCCGCGTCATTCATGCTTATGATCTAGTCTTACAAAAAAAGGTAAAAGAGACTGCACTTCCCTGACTCTAAATGCAAAATGTTACGAAACGTTTTTGTCAGGTTTCTCAATGGTATCCGCTGGGACGAAGCTTCTGAATTTTAATCAGATTACTTTGTCCCGCTGGGGTTTTGTAATCTCGTTGCTTTTCTCCCTTTGGCCTTCTGCTTTTCTGCTTTTATTCGCTCGATCTTTTTTTTTTTTTTTTTTTTTTTTAACACGTTTCTGCTACTTTTAACGCCCACGAGTACTGGAATTCAACACCCCCTCCTCTCCCATTCTCCGCCCCGCTTCAGACACTCTATCCCCATCCCCCGTGAATCTGTTCTCTCTATCCTTATAAGTCTATTTTCTATTTTCTTTTTTTCTCTCGATTCTTTGGGCTTTACTCGTGCTCATACCAAAGAGGACATCAGAGTCTCTGCTCTTACCCTCTTTGCTTCTCGTACAGTGAGCTATATACATTCTTATTCGTGCATACGTTTTCTCTCTCTGCAGTCTTAGAAATTGAAGGCGGGTCTACCGGCAGTCTTACTCTGAGCAAACTGTGATTTATTTGACCATACACCGTCGCATCCTTTTCCTCATGTACACTTTTTTTTTTTAAGTCTGAACGGCGGGCTGCATGACACGTACTTTTTTGGGATTGCACCGTGTTATAATATAAATCACGCTTTATTTGTCAAGCTGGGCACGGGTGCAGTAACAGTTTTAACCTTGTCGGTGGGAGGTTGTGGCAGGTGTTAACCCGTGATTTGTACAAATGTAAAAACATTTTACAAATTACGTCGAACGTAAAACCGCGATTTGTACAAATGTAAAAATGTAAAACTTCGGCATTCCACAAAGTAATACATGCCTTTTATTATTATTAATATTTGTTGTTTAGAGCCTCTAATCTATGCTCCCCAAAATGCGCGTCCCTGCGTCCAAAACGCACTAGAAGCCGACATCACGTACTAGAATTTCAGGAGGGGGTCCCGGGACGCACTAACCCTATAAAGAGTGGGTCCCGGGACGCACTTAATTTTCGTTGTCGTGCGTCCCGTATGTACTCTTTTCAGACTGTAGTCGTCAGCTAACATTTCAAAATTAAGACCAGAAGTTAAGTGTGGGTGTATGTTGAATTTAACAAGGTTGGTTGGTTGGTTTTTGGGGTTTAATGTCTCTTCAGCAGATGCTAATTTAACAAGGTATAGTTGAAGTGTCTTCCTCGAATATTCTGGTGATAAAAAACCCACTTTATATATATATATATATATATATCACATTATTCGCGATCACAAAGTGTTATAAATGTACACAGTTTTGGGGGGGATCTTGGACTCCTGGGACCCTCTAAAACTCCCCTTAGGGGTTCCATGGACCCTCTAAACATTAAAAGTGGGGGTCCATGGACCCTCTAAACATTAAAAGTGGGGGTCCATGGACCCTCTAAACATTAAAAGTGGGGTTCCATGGACCCTCTAAACATTAAAAGTGGGGGTCCATGGACCCTCTAAACATTAAAAGTGGGGGTCCATGGACCCTCTAAACATTAAAAGTGGGGGTCCATGGACTCTCTAAACATTGAAAGTGGGGGTCCATGGACCCTCTAAACATTGAAAGTGGGGGTCCATGGACCCTCTAAACATTAAAAGCGGGGGTCCCGGGGGGTCCCGGGACCCGCTAGGACGGGAGTCCATGGGGAGCCCTGGGTTGTGGGGAGGAAAAAAGAGGTGGGGGGAGGTGGGAGTAGGACTCGGGGGGGGGGGGGGGGGGGAGCTACTGTAGAACCGGAGGGAAAACGGCGTGAACTGTAGGCTGTTACAATTAATTTGTTGACGCTTGTCACATGCCCTTTCTTCTCTTCCACGGAGGTTCAAACGGCACAGTGGTTGTTCGTTTTGCGCCCCTGGGTAAAATTAAGCATGGTTAAAAAGAAGAAGAGACGAGTGAACAAGAAAGACCCTAAGACATACCGGGGTCGGGAGTAGGGGTACATTTTTGAAATGTGTCCAGGTCTCCAGGCTAGCAAAAAAGGTTTGAATCTTGAGAGAGGGAGGCGGTTGGAAAGGACAAAGACAGACAGACAGACACAGACAGACAGACAGACAGACAGACAGACACAGACAGACAGACAGACAGACAGACAGACAGACAGACAGACACAGACAGACGGAGTAAATCATCTGTACGGTGTTGGTATATCTTTTCCGAATTTCCAGAACGAAAAAGCTCTTATATCGATAGCTTATAAACGAAAACAAAAGTGCTGCATGCTCAGGACATAAAGCCCGCAGAAAACAGTACAAACAAATTCAATCCAATTTTAATCAACATTGCGCACGTAAATCTGAAAGGTAGCGCCAGAGACGAAATTACCCGGTGTGTATATATATTCATATACTCCGGTGTATATAAATTGCGCATCGCTACGAGGGTAATATATTTCTATATCACACATTCCTGTACTACGTGGGGGAGCTCGACGACGCTAAGAGCTTAAAAACTCTCCGGCCTTTGACAGTCTATGAAAAAGCCTCAAGTGTGACTCAACCGTTTGGTGAAGGCAGCCCGTAACACAGGTCTGAATGGAATGAGTCAACCTTCTTACATTTTGTGGCCTCACACCAATTCAATCGTTCTGTTCAAGAAGTGTTTGGGAAACAGCAATCCGCCTGCGTTTTGCTGAATGGGCAACGGGGGTACTTTTAAGGCGATAGTCGCATGGCGTGTTTCTGTGTTTTTGTGTGCAGGCTTGCATTTGAGAGGATGCATGGCCAGTTGAGTGTCGGTTGGGGGGAAGGGTACGTTAGTTAAGAAAACGGCCAACTTGGATTGTTGGTATGTGTTTCCGTTTCTGAGATTCTAAGTAATTACATGGAACAGCCTACGTATGTTTGACATGAGTTTTACTCGTCATTTTAAAAGCTCTCTTTCCTTTCCGGGAAATACGCTTAAATTTCACTATTTTTTGTAACGCCTATTGGGTCAAAGTTAGAAATGTGTAAATCTGTTTTCTTGAGTACGAAGGCTATCTGGAAAGTGTGTGGCCTGTACACAAACTACTTGCGTTTACATCCGTAAAGGACACACTTGCGTTAAAGGATAATGATGTACACAAAATGCTGTGTATATGCAGTAC
>NC_090258.1:20109090-20116590 GCF_037325665.1 Littorina saxatilis
TCGGGTATATAAGTCACTCAAATACAGCTAGGTATGAATGGCTCGGTTTGAGTTTGTTGCAGTTGACCCTGCACAATGCGACATATCATGTTTTTGTTGAACAATTTTGACGTCACCCTATGGTATTTCACAACTTCCTGTGTTACACAAACTCTGTGATGACCAATTTTGACGTCACCCCTCCCATAGGGTGACGGATTTCACAACTTTCTACAGATGAACAATTTTGACGTCACCCCTCCCATAGGGTGACGGATGTCACAACTTCCTGTGTACACAAACTGATGACGTATTTCACAACAAAATGGCGCTGCCCATGGTCAACCTCGAAACTATCCGTATAGAATGGGGGCGTCCTCGCCCCCATAATAATGACGATACGTCACCATGCGCGGACCATAATACATGCATTACAGCTTGTTCTAGCCTCTGAAAAAGTGAGGATGTCAACAAAGCCGCGGTGTTCTCTCCCTTGCATCAACGTTACATGTGTTGCCAAATCTATAAATAGGACGATCCAGATCAAAATGAAAATTCAAATATCTCAACATTTAAGGGGTCCTAGACCACAATATTTTGCAGGGAACTTAATTTAGTCTGTCTCCAGCTGTTGGTAAAGCAATTAGCGTGTATAGTCATCGAGTACATATGGCTTTAAGAGCTTTTATTCGAACTTACCAAATGTTTTCAAATGCTGTTGACCCCGAATTTTACAACAGCCCCTCTCCCATCCCTACCCCGATCACGATCATTCGTCCTTTTACCCCTTCTATGAATGATGCAGAAATTGTTGTTTTACCTTGTCTATAAGGCTTTTATTAACGAATGACAATAAAGTGTCAAAGCGTCAAAGCGTATCTCTGTAGCCGTCTCTCTGTAACCCCGATCACAACCTTCCACATCTATATCTGAACGGGCATCACTGAACGAAGAGTTCGGAAGACCAACACAGGCATTCCACAAGGTGTGCCGTTTAGTCCTCTTGCATTCGAGTGTAAACCGGCGTGCAATATTTGAGTTTTATGGAGCTTTTATGCGTCTTTTATGCGCTCTCTGTCGGCTGTTTTATGTCCCGTTTTTGCGGCAGGCTTTTCTTTCTACTCTCCGGGAAACACGTGAAGATTTCGCCTGCTATTAATGACAACAACAAAATCGGACACGTTGTTAATGGTCTTATGAGCAGTTAAAATGCAGGTATTACTTCGAGAAGAATTTGGGTTCTCTTTTGAACTGTTGATGGTAGGTAATTTAAAATCCGACACGGCTTTCAAGTTTTTGTGTGTCCATCGGTGTGTGTGGTATAGTAACCCACCGGAACGATGTCAGAGAACTTACACAAGAAGGGGGAGTGGGGGGTGGGGATGGGGGTGACTCTTATATTTACGTTTCGTTGTACGCACATACAAAACAGCCCTCTCCGCCTTGTAAAAGCTAAACTAATGCGTGTTTGGATACGTATTTGTCCATCTATCTATCTGTTTTACTCTCTCTCTCTCTCTCTCTCTCTCTCTCTCTCTCTCTCTCTCTCTCTCTCTCTCTCTCTCTCTCTCTCTCTCTCGCTCTATGTCTCTCTCTCTCTCTCGCTCTATCTCTCTCTCTCTCTCTCTCGCTCTATCTTTCTCTCTCTCTCGCTCTATCTCTCTCTTTCTCTTTCGTGTAGTTGGAAAGTTAAGAGTAGAAATAATTAGTATTTAGTGTAGGAGGAGGGTTGGGGGTGGGTAGGGAGGGGGTGGGTATGGTTTACTTTGAGCAGGTCGGTTCAGTTTTTTTAATAAACAATTCTAGAGAATTGTGTATCTTATATTTGAGTCTTTCGTGTTTTAGACATTGATGCATTTAATAGTTTTAACGAGTTGCCTTTTGTTTTATCATTCTGGTGTTTATCTAGATGTGCTGTGTATCTTATAAGAAGTTCTTAAAAGTTTGAAGTTATTTTAGCACATAGGTTTTTTTTATGGTCTTAACAGTGAAACATGTATTACGTTATCATTAAGATTCATGCTTTGTTAGCACTAAGCAGTTGTTTTAATCAGTCTGGTTTTTTCTTGTTTTCATCTTATGAACATTCTAAATGTTAGACTAACTTATTGTCTTGTACAGAATAACAACTGTGTGAATGGTGCTATACTGAATGAAAGAGTGTGACATGAAGTTCTTGTACATCATTGTAAAGAGTGTGCATGACGTTTTAGTTTAGATGTCAAGCGCTTAGAGCAAGCCTTTTTAACGAAAGTTTTTGATTTAGCGCTATATAAATGTTCTTATTATTATTATTATTATTATTTCTCTCTCTCTCTCTTTCTCTCTCTCTCTCTCTCTCTCTCTCTCTCTCTCTCTCTCTCTCTCTCTCTCTCTCTCTCTCTCTCTTCGTGTGAAGAGGGAGGGGAAGGGTATGCGTTGCAAAGAGGGGGATGAGGGAAGGGGATCGAGTTCTTCAGTTCCACACCCACCGTCTTCGTCAGTATTAAACAAATGTGTAAGTTCGTTCAACCCAAACTAATCCAAACAAACGTATCGACAGACTCGAACTCAAATATATTTCTATCTGTCGTCGCGATTAAAGGCAGTGTCACGTACCGTAACCCACAATCAGATATAAATTCCAGTATCACGCAACTCAAAAGGAGGATATACTGCTGTTATGGGTCACGTAGGGCAAACAAATATGGGACGGAAATATCAAACAAACGTGCGTAACACCTGTAGCGGACGACGGTCGGGGGAATAAGCAAAGCTTTTCTAACCAGCAAAACAGAACGTTTATATAAGCTTTGTCGAGTTAGGCTAGCCAGCAAAGATAATAATGCTTCTTACAGTAATAGTGATAAGGAGGCAGGGGAACATAATTTATTTCTATTGTCGCCTAGAGCACTAAGAAAATCTTGTTAACGCTGCAGTTTTAACAAAAGTACGCTACAGGATAAATGTACAGTTGTAACTGGCAGTATGGGCATGTCCACGTTTTAAACTTCAATTGGACCTGTCAGAATCTCTGAGCTGTTCAAAGTAGGACACCCCTTTTAGACCGGCACGGTGGCCTAGTGGTAAGGCGTCCGCCCCGTGATCGGGAGGTCGTGGGTTCGAACCCCGGCCGGGTCATACCTAAGACTTTTAAATTGGCAATCTAGTGGCTGCTCCGCCTGGCGTCTGGCATTATGGGGTTAGTGCTAGGACTGGTTGGTCCGGTGTCAGAATAATGTGACTGGGTGAGACACGAAGCCTGTGCTGCGACTTCTGTCTTGTGTGTGGCGCACGTTATATGTCAAAGCAGCACCGCCCTGATATGGCCCTTCGTGGTCGGCTGGGCGTTAAGCAAACAAACAAACTCCCCTTTTAGGACTTCCAACAATCTTATCTGAGAAAACTAAGTCTTAGCAAGGAGGTAGCCTAACAATGGAGGAAACGTTACAGACTTAATACATTGTACAGGAATGCCTGCAAGTGCCTAAAAACACATTTCTCGACAAAATGATGACGTGAGATCAAAACGCGATTTTGACCTTTATGTGTCACGTTTATAGACTTGATCTTCCAGATCCTTTAGATCCTGTTCATAATTTGAAGCATAACGCCCGTAATCAAAAGCATGCCTACATGCACGCATCTACACAATCTGCTGGCTGCATGGGATTCTGCAAACCTTAATATCGTATATTACAAAGGATGGCAAAGACGCCAGATCGTCTGAATTCCGGAAAATATGCACGGATATGACACGAATGTACTGTAGTATGATTTCATGGAGAAAATGTTTTGTTGGTCTCATGCCCCCAATCGCACCCCCTGCCACCTCCCCCCCTCCCCCCCCCCCCCCTAGTTGCCCCCTATCTCCTCCTCAATACACACACACACATGCACACTCCCTACCCATAAGTTTCCACATGTGGGAAAGCTGGCCATATTTTTATATGTGTTTTTACTCTAAATGAAAACATCTCATTATACGTTCGTTGTATTGGCATAGCTTGTTTGAGCGTATGCTGGAATGTGTGCGTTTTGACCTTATGGTACACAGAGTAGCCAACTGAGAAAAGAATGCAGTGCATCCAGAACAGGTCACATAATACAATGGTGATGTCACCTATTGGAGAAAGCACAGCCCTTCCGTTGAAAACAGTTCCACTCACCATCGCTGGCCTGTCTGTCCAGGCGTATAAATCGTATGAGGCTGTTCTCCTACATTCTCGCAAAATACTCTCTCAACGGCAATTTTTGTGTATGACTCTTTTACACATATCTCTTTTAAAAATCATAACAGCGACAGATGTGTAAGAAGACAGGTGTTTTAGTTGAGAACAATGTTATTAATCGGTTCATATATTCAAATATAATATTAATGGGGGAGGGGAGGGGAGGGGAGGGGAGGGGGGGTGTTTCGTTTGTCTTTATGCTATATGTACCACCACTGCAATTTCTCCACGTGAAATAATAAAGTTAATATGATTTGATTTGATTTGGTTTGAATACCAACAATCAATAACCACGACTACTTTTCCTGTGCAAAGTTGGAATGTTGTGATGAGTTAATTTTCTTGATAGTAACTAATGGGTTGTTTTTTTTAAACACATATTAAATTCGTAAAATAAAATCCCCGCGAGTTACAGAGAAAGGAGTTAGGCCTGTCTTGATTGTGTATATATGTGTCCAGTAAACAAACTCTATGGCAGCAACAGAATAAGCGTTTTACCAAAGAGTTATGTATTGTTCTCCATAGCCTTTGGGGAATTGCCTCAGTCGTCTTGTGTTTTTGCTCCTCGTGAAAGCTCGGAGGATACGATTATTTATCCAGAAAAGTCGGCGACAGAAGGCGCTCTGTGTTTGTAGAACCCGCTGACACACCGCCGCAGAGAGAGAGTCTGGAAGTCTTAGTTGTTACCTGAAATACCCAACCGCACTTCTTACCCCCCCCCCCCCCCCCCCCTGCTTCTTGGGCAGCTGTCTACACACGCATAGATCTTACCGGCAGTAGAACTTTTCTGATAACGTACCGCCCACTTTTTCATCTGCCACGCTGCTACCATTTCATCAAAAAAACTGTTGACATCAGGTGTAACAATCAAATTAAATCAAATTAACGTTATCATTTCAAGTCTGAGAAATTGCAGTGGTGGCGCAGACATAAAACACGGACGAAAGGAATAAACATTACGAAACACTACAACATTTTTAACATTTAAATACATGTACTAACTAATAATACGCAGAAGCATTTGAATAATAGGCTGTTTTGGGGGTGGGGTGGGCGTGGCCTGGGCAGGGGGGGGGGGGGGTGGGTATTCAAATAGGAATGTGAAGTTATCGCAAAACTTTTATTTAACTTACACGCTTTACAGTATACATGAAGACGTGTGTATTCAAAGCACAGCGTTTAATCCAATAAACACAGCGCTAAGGGCACTGCCTAGTTATGGTCAAAGTTATTCCAAGTTTTTAAATACTTTTGTGGGAGAAAGAACATTCTGTCTACATTACATATCTGCAGAGAACTGTTCTAGTGCCATGCACTTTTGATTTTTTGTGATTTTTTTAAATAACCAGGTGTCTTCTGATTTTGGGGAAATGGGTACATAAAGATAACGGCTAATATTCGACAGTACGAATGTAGTCGCCACTTGCTAGATAATTATGGGGGAGAGTGAATGTTATACCTGTTAGAACATAGCACGAAATTACATTTCAAAGCACTTTGGTATGTTTTTACCGTCTTTTTTATTTTATTGTACTTAGCGCAATCACATTTTTCTTGGAATCCAGCAAGAAATGTACGATACAAAGAAGTGTGCAATGTTTTATAGAGGTTTTGTATACGAATTTCCTGAGCACTATTTCATAGGTAGGCAGCCCCCTTAAATCATGAGCACTATTTCATAGGTAGGCAGCCCCCTTAAATCAAGATGAAACAAATTAATAGATAAACTGAAAAACTTTCATAGGTAGCGACTCTTCGGCTTCACTTCAATTTGTGAGCGAACAGACCGTAAAAAACCCGCCAAGTCCCTGACTTTTTTCATGTTTGACTTTTTGTGTGCAAAACCAGAACTGATGCAGAAGCCACATAATAGTTCAGTGTTTTTCTTGTAATCAGAATTAGTTTAAATGTACGGGGGGTGCCGTTTGAGGCTTTTTTTTATCGCAAATATAAATGTCAGGCTGGGAGGAGTGTACCAAAGGCCCTATACTCCTAGAGTCTTTGAGTCATGCTTCTAGGTTCTTTGAGTGTACCTATAGCTTCCAGGAGGTACCATGCCATGGTATCACCCTATGTGAACTCAGTATGTAATTTCTCAAGTTTGCACTCGCATGTACACGACACATGCACTCGGTTCTTGTTACCGTCAAGGAAACATCGAATTACTGGCGTACCCGTTTGCCTACCTTGGGTTTACCGAGACCTGGATGACAGTGGAAACAACAGCCAATAAAACGGATATAAACACAGAAGTCTCGGCAAGCTGCTCAATGCGTTTGTTCCGGTGCGAGAACTTTTGACAGGAGTGGACGTTCAGCGCCAGTTCTCTTCTCCTTGTTGTTTTTTCCCATGAGAGTGTGTTTGTTTCACAAAAGCTGCCGTTTTCTCTTTCTGATCGTTTCTTTTGTTTTCTTGTGGAGGGGGGGTGGGGAGGGGGAGGAGGGGGAGGGGGTGTTTGATTTAATGTTTCTTTGATGATAAAAACAAATCTTGCATCTGTGTGCGTCAGCTAGAAGAAACTGTTGGCTCATGAAATTATTCGTTTGATTTTGTTTCAAAGAATGCTCTGCACAGCTTCGGTTCAATCCACTCATGTAACCTTTTGTTTCTTTCAGTTCTCCCTGCCTCCCTCCCTCCTCCTCCTCTCACTGTTTCTTCTTATCTCTCCCTTTCCCACCATTTTATTTAATCTCCTCACAGTTCGGTTCATTTAACTCATTTACTATTACTTTATTTTGCTTAGTGAACAAAACTGTTAAATTTGATATTTCTTTGCATTTTTTTGCAAAGAGAGTTTAGTATTCCTAACCACACGTGCTATAGGTGGGAACACAGTCTTTTCAAAGTTGTAAACAAAAACAAAAAAACACTTTCTGTGAGCGATTTTGTTCAAGTGTACGTAAGGCTTAGCTAAGTGTGTATGACAGCAATGTAGTTGCTTTTTATTTTATATTGACCGTGGATGTTGTCGGCTGAACTGAGATGGAATTGACATCTGGTTTAAAAAAAATGGATATAACCACCTACCTTAGCTACTCATCCAACTCCTACGGACAACAGGACATAGTTCAGTTTGATCTTCAAAGCATTGCTGATAATTGGTAATTTTCAGCATTCGATTTTGTCTAAAGAGTTAAAAATAATGATCAACATTGATTTGTTTTTTGTTTTTTTACATAGCTTCTTACCCTTCTTGGTCAGTGTGAGCTATGATAAGAAATGTTAAGTATAGATTCGTGCTCCTAATTGTCTATGTCCGCTTTCAGTGAGGAACTGATAAGTAATGATAACAACTGGACAGCGTGGTAGG
>NC_090258.1:20119090-20131590 GCF_037325665.1 Littorina saxatilis
GACTGACGATGCTACGAGTATACGCTCTTGCTGTAAAAATGCAGTGAGTTCAGTTTCATTCTGTTAGTTCGACAGCTTGACTAAATGTTGTAATTTCGCCTTACGCGACTTGTTTTTTATTCGTGTCAGACAGAATACAGAGTACAGAATCTTTAATTGCCCAAGGTTGGGAATTTGTGATGACATTGCGGTTAAGAAACATTTCAATCCAGCCATATACACCAACCCACGCATCATTTATACAAACTGATCAACAACATTAACTTAAAAACAACACTGGACAGCATAAGTATAAAAATACATTCACTAAAACTAGCAGTATACACTCAAGCTTCCTCGCCTCAAGTCACACACACACACACACGCATGCGCACACACACGCACACACACACACGTCACCGCCTCATGCATTTTTATAACGTGACAGAAATCGCAGTCGCTGGTAGAAATAACAAAAATAACAAATTAAAAGCACAATATTTTTATAAACAAAAAACAGCTTTTCGATTCCAAAGAATATGCGCTTATCTGGCACAAAATCAAAGACTTGTAACTGCTTCACTTAACAAGATCCATATTTCTGCTTTGAAGTGATGCCAAAAACGCCGAAGAATGCTTACTCGAAATCAAGGATTAGGGCGTGACTTATTCTTGGCATGCTACTGAAGTGGATCGAGCGAACACACACACCCACACAAATCCGGTCGTGCCAAATGAAGTTAATCCGTTTGTGAATAGCTAACTGGCTAACTGTTCTGGCACGCTTGAGAATTCTGATTGAAGTGATAGCGTTGTGTGGATTAGGAAAATTGATGTGAATGAAATGTTTATGTGTGGTTGGGCCCGGGAACAAGAACCAAACATGAATGAAACCATCAAAGGCAAGAGATGTGTGATGTATGCAAGTACGTATGGAAGGAGAGGTTTGTTGATAGGCTTACGGGCGTACAATTATTGATTGTTGCAGACAAAAACATGATATTCGTCCCGTCTTTATCAAGAACGAGCGCAAGTGCGCCCTCTCTCTCTCTCTCTCTCTCTCTCTCTCTCTCTCTCTCTCTCTCTCTCTCTCTCTCTCTCTCTCTCTCTCTCTCTCTCCCTCTCTCTCTCTCTCTCTCTCTCTCTCTCTCTCTCTCTCTCTCTCTCTCTCTCTCTCTCTCTCTCTCTCTCTCTCTCTCTCTCTCTCTCTCTCTCATAATATGTCGTGTTCGTTTGTATGTATATCTTTGTTTGTTTGTTTAGTCTGTTAATCGTTTGCTTGTTTGTCGTTTGTTTTTATTACTTCTTTAATTGATATTCCAACATTTTAAAACGTATTATCATTAGATTAAACCCTCCCATGGTCGAGGGCTGGATGTAAAAAAAAGCACCTGTTTGCTTATGCCATTACCCTCGTTAATAAAGAATTTGTCATTGTCATTGTCATTGTCATTCTCTCTCTCTCTCTCTCTCTCTCTCTCTCTCTCTCTCTCTCTCTCTCTCTCTCTCTCTCTCTCTCTCTCTCTCTCTCTCTCTCACACACACACACACACACACACACACACACACACACACACACACACACACACGCACGTACCCCCCCCCCCACCACCCCTACCACTCGCCCACACTTTCCTACACCCCCTCACCGGCCCCATCTTTCCATCACCACCTCCACCCCTTTTCGTTCCACAACTCTCCAAAACCACTCTCACAAGAATGCACACAAAGTTAAACATAAATATAAAACTCTGATAACATCACCTTTCAAACCCTACATGATCGGAAGCGTGCATTATGCACTCAGTAGATCGTACAGGTATACACGCCGCAATCTGCTCGTTGTGCCGAAGGACGAACCACAGTGGGACGAACAGTCAGTGACAGAAGTACTTGGCACCGAATGGTCCCCGACACGGAAGGCAATAATGGAGTGAGTGAGACATATGTTATTCGACAGCCTATAGTTTTATGCATGCTACAGATGATTCAATTCAAATAACGCAATGCCTTTACCTCGCCATAATGAGCCTATATTTAGAAAATTGCCTCCACTGAAATTGATCTAGGCCAACTACTTGAAATATATGGATTCCGTTACCCCGAAATTTACTTTATTTGAATACAATACTGCATCGCTTTTTGCCTTAAAAGTAAGCAATTTAGGCACGTGATATTTTGTAAAAACTGACACTGCTAAAAAAAAAGGGGGGAGGGGGGTGGGGTCAAAAAAAAAGGCGTGGGCGCTATTTATCACACTTTCCGGATTGCAGGTTAATGTCATAGGGGTCAAGCGTCAGTCTTCATATTGAAGATACCACCCTGTGTCTGATGTGTCTGAAAACACCTTCGCGCGGAGGGGTTTTGCAGCCAGCGCAGTGAAGGTAAATAGGGAAAATGTTCTCGGCTCGCGCGGCAGCACGCAGGATGTCTCTAGACTGATACCACCAAAAACGACCTGACCAAAAACATACAATGCGAATTAGAACAAATTTAAACAAAATCCACAGAAGTTCAGGATATGCAAGAATTATCGATTTGTTCACGTCACATTGAACAACCGCTGACTGCTGGTACTGTTGAAGTTACTTGGTTTGATTCTCTTGCGTAGGGTTGATGTCACGTGTCATGTCAATTGAATGCGATCGAACTACCACTCTCTCTCTCTCTCTCTCTCTCTCTCTCTCTCTCTCTCTCTCTCTCTCTCTCTCTCTCTCTCTCTCTCTCTCTCTCTCTCTCTCTCTCTATTTTATTTTGAACTATAACAGACTAAAAAATCATAACACCGACTCCACGTATTGACCTTTTCAAATCAAGCCTTCTTTATTCAGGTGCGGTCCTATGGAAATCACTGACTATTTATCTTAAACGTAAAACAAACACATACAGCTTTAAAAAAAAGATATGTCACACATAATGCAACTAAACATGTGCTGAATGGTTCATCAATTCATTTAAAATGTATGTGCATGTTAAACAAAATTATGATAATATGCAGATATAAATTAAGTTATGTTAAAAATTGACACTTTTTATCATTGACAATTGTACTTAAAGTGCAGTATAACAATTTATTTTTAAATTTGTATCTGCATATTGTTATAATGTGTTAAGTTTGATGTGATAGTTCTTTGTTTTCTGTTCTTGTTGACCCTATATTAGGGCGAGGGCTGGATGTAAAAAAGCAATATTCTTGCTTATCTATTACCCTCGATAATAAAGATTTTGTCTTGTCTTGTCTTCTCTCTCTCTCTCTCTCTCTCTCTCTCTCTCTCTCTCTCTCTCTCTCTCTCTCTCTCTCTCTCTCTCTCTCTCTCTCTTTCTCTCTCTCTCTCTGTTTGTCTGTCTGACTGTTTTTCTCTCTCTCTCTCTTTTCTCTCTCTCTCTCTCTCTCTTTCTCTCTCTCTCTCTTTCTCTATCTCTCTCTCTCTCTCTCTCTCTCTCTCTAATCTATATATCTATCTCTCATTCTTTTTCTGCTTTAAGTTTGAACCAAGTAAAAGGAAACTTAATAACGACTTTTACTTAACTGTAGCCTCTGCATCCTTGTGGGGACATGTGGCCGAAAGTCTAATTTATTTCAATTGTCATTTTGCACAAGACTTTGCATGCAAGCAAAACTACAACAGTTGAATTTCCTCTGTGGTACCGTCATTCCCCTTCGTATTAAGTTGGTTATGTCTTTCTTCATCGCCTTTTTGAATATTTGATTAGCGGAGTAATTGCCATCAGCCCTAAAACACACTCAGGGGTATAAGCATATGCTTACTTACTAGAGTGTTTATGTGAGAGGTCCTCGAGGCTTTGAGAATGAACCTTGTTTGCCATGTAAGTGATTGCTATCTTACGTTGAAGAGAGCTTGGTAATACCATGCTTGACAATGCGTGTGTGTATAGTTTATGGCTGTTCTCTTTCTGCTTGTGTTCGTTATATTTGTAGGATTTTTGCTGACGTGAGGTGTCTTGTGTGTGTGTTGGACGGGGGTGTTTGGGGGATTGGGGGAAGGAGTGTGTGTGTGTGTGTGTGTGTGCAGTGTGTGTGTGTATGTGTGTATGTGTGTGTGTATGTGTGTGTATCAGTGTGTGTGTGTGTGTGTATGTGTGTGTGTCAGTGTGTGTGTGTGTGTGTGTGTGTCAGTGTGTGTGTGTGTGTGTGTTTGTAAGTGTGTGTGTGTCAGTGTGTGTGTGTATATATATATATATGTGTGTGTGTGTGTGTGTGTGTGTGTGTGTGTGTGTGTGTGTGTGTGTGTGTGTGTGTGTGTGTGTTCTCTCTCTCTCTGTATCTTGCTCCTTAAGTCTTCAATTAATTACATCTTTCTTTCTTTAATCTTGTATTTTTTCTCGCAACTTCCTATTTGTATGGATGCGGTTACTGCGCAAGACTGAACATTTTGATATAGATGAAGGAATGTTTAGAGAGGGTTATATCATTTATGATGTACATATTTTCACGTACGGACATCAACGATAAAGTAAATGAACTGTCGGCGGCAGTGATTTGCCAAAATGTACACAGAAACATCCGTTGAATTGTATGATAAGTTGTACGTGCCAGAGGAAGCATGTCGTAGGGTTAACTCAGGGTCAACTGCCTCGAGTGATTGAAGATTGAAAAGACATATTCCCGCATATTTTATCTTACTCAACATAATTCATCTTGTACTCGCCCCACGAGGGCACTTTGCTGTACAAAAAAAAAATCAGAAGACAAATATAAATGAATGTCAAAGATAAATGCGTTTACAAGGTCTAGCTTATAAAACTTAAGGGCAACTGCCTCGAGTGATTGAAGATTGGAGATACATGCTTCACTAAAGTTTTATCGCACCCAAAGAGTACTTTATTCATCATCTACTCTTTATACGCCGGCTTTTTACTTAGAGAAAAAAAAGACAAATATAAATGCATTTTAAGATGAAAGCTTGAACCGTCGAAAGGGTCTTGGTTGCAACACTTTGGCCAGCTATTCCTCCTTCTGGGCCACTAAAGTAGAAAAAGTTGCATTCTTGATGCGAGCTGAATTAAAATGCTTATAGAGGAGTCGAGCGAAGGACACTTGTGAGCATTTGCGAAAATCCTTCTTGAACAGCCTGGGTTGGTCGAGACTAAAATTCTCAACATTTGTCGGTATAATTTTAACCGTGTGTTGTCTTCAAATCTTGTTTAAGATAACGTGCATACTTTCTGGCATACTATTCGACAAGCTAGCCAACGCAAAAGGCATTGCATCGAACTCCACGTTGATTTTCTTGATGTGACGTAATGAACTTGGACAATTCCATCTGCGCTTTACTGCAACACCCTAGTTTTAGACTTTATAAAACAGAATTGTTTTCCCAATAGTACGCGTAACGTCGGCAGCGTTCGACCCCTTCAGCATCATGAAGTTAAATGGTTCAGTGTATCGAAAAAAAGATGGAGCGAAGAAGCTAATAGTTTTATCGTGGAACTGATTATCTTTATCTCTGACAAAGATGAAGTTTCCGCTTAACCGTCTTGTCGTGGGCTACTTAATTTCGGGTTTTATCGACCTCAAGGTAAAGAGAACAGAAACAAATGCAGACATTCGGGATTTGTACCGTGGGCCGAATAGTAAGGCTACTCATCTTGGGAGATGCTCAAGTTACACTGCTAAGAAAACAGAAATTACGATGTCTTGCACAGTGAGGGTACTCATCTTGGGATATGCTTCCAACTGCTGAGAAAACAGAAATTACCATGTATTGCACAGGTTGAACTTTAGGCTACTTTGATTTCTACCTGTCGGCCCGAATTGCTCTTTTTCGCCGGATTTAGTTCCATCTGTCTACACGTTCGGTCGTCCCTTTGTACAAGATAAATAACAATAATTATAACCATAATCGGCTTATTGTGTTCCAGGACTGCTACTGTTAATCTGTGCCACCGGTGCCCTTTCATTGCGTCAAGGTCAAATAAAAGAACCTTTGAATGAAATTGCAAAAACAAGACTTCTCAAATTCTGCCGAAGACCACACAATTTGTACGGACTACTTTACTACACTCTTACAACACAGAAAGCACAGCAAAGAGGGTAGAAGCTGAGATTCTACACTCTTTGAGCACAGCCACTCTCTCACTACCGCGTATTTACTCGAAGAGTAAAAAGGTCATAGTTGTATCTTCCCAGATTGCACCAGTCAGCTTTTATCAGGGACCAAAAAGGTGGATGCAGGGAGTGGACCGTTACCTTTGGCGCGTGGCTGCGATAGCGAAGCAGGGAGAAAAAGGTGGATGGGCATTAGGACTTGATTTTCCCAGACAGCAAAGCAGCGGAAGATAGACGATAACGAACAACTTATGGGCGCCGCCTGCTAACCACTTGATGTAGGTGTGGCGTTGGTGGTCTTTAGCCGAGTGGTGATGGCGGGGGTGGATGTAGTTGTAGTTGTAGAGGTTGAGAGAAGAGTTTGGATGGGTTTAAGTTTAATAGTTGTTGTACTACTGAAGTGAAGTAGCAGTTTTTGTTCTTGCACTTGTGCTAGTTAGTCATTTTGGTCACGGACTTGGGGGGGGGGGGGGGGGGGGGAATGTGGAGCGTGAGATCAAATTAGCCAGAGTTTTGTGTGTGTTGCAGGAGTAGATTCACGGATAACAGCACTACATTAGCAGTGCTAAATGTGGTGCACAGAATAAAGAAAGCATAGAGTTTAACTTTTTTATTTTATTTAACACGCACGCTCTACACCCTTCTTTCGGCACGGTTGGCCTAGTGGTAAGGTGTCCGCCCCGTGATCGGGAGGTCGTGGGTTCGAACCCCGGCCGGGTCATACCTAAGACTTTAAAATTGGCAATCTAGTGGCTGCTCCGCCTGGCGTCTGGCATTATGGGGTTAGTGCTAGGACTGGTTGGTCCGGTGTCAGAATAATGTGACTGGGTGAGACATGAAGCCTGTGCTGCGACTTCTGTCTTGTGTGTGGCGCACGTTATATGTCAAAGCAGCACCGCCCTGATATGGCCCTTCGTGGTCGGCTGGGCGTTAAGCAAACAAACAAACAAAGAACACTTTTTCTACAAGCGATCATACATTTTGAAGTAATGAGGGTTTAAGATAGGAAAAACATATCAAACGGGCGCTGTGGCGGGGTGGTAAGACGTCGGCCTCTTAATCGGAAGGTCGAGGGTTCGAATCCCGGCCGCTGTCGCCTGGAGGGTTAAGTGTGGAGATTTTTCCGATCTCCCAGTTCAACTTATGTGCAGACCTGCTAGTGGCTTATCCCCCTTCGTGTGTACACGCAAGCACAAGACCAAGTGCGCACGGAAAAGATCCTGTAATCCATGTCAGAGTTCGGTGGGTTATAGAAACACGAAAATACCCAGCATGCTTCCTCCGAAAGCGGCGTATGGCTGCCTAAATGGCGGGGTAAAAACGGCCATGCACGTACAAATCCAGTCGTGCAAAAACACGAGTGTACGTGGGAGTCTAAGCCCATGAACGAAGAAGAAGAAACATATGATTTTAAACTTTGAAAGTGTGTCAGCGCCCCCTATAGAACATACACACACGCCGACGCTCATACACGCGGCCGCACTCGCACATACACACGCATACGCAAACACACACACACACACACACACACACACACACACACACACACACACACACACACACACACACACACACACACACACACAAGCACACACACACACATGGAACAAAACCACCTAACTTCACTTGACGTTTTCCACAAAAACTTCTGAACATACCAACATGTGTAAAAGAATACACCTTTAATCTTCAGTCCAGGAAAACAGTCTAAGCTCGCAACGTGATCCCACAGATCTGTCTAGTCTGCGTCTAGATCCTGAGATAAGATCTTGTCTTCAGATCTTATCATAATTTGTTAATCCTTTTCTCATCCCCTGTCGGGAAAACGCATGTCTTTAGGCTTAGGTTGCCAGGCGTCTAAGTCCTTGCTGTCAGTTAAAAGTGACTAGCATGTGATTTTCCTTTCAGTCGGATGTCTGTGAGTGTGAGTGTGTGTGTGTGTGTGTGTGTGTGTGTGTGTGTGTGTGTGTGTGTGTGTGTACGTACGTGTGTGTGTGTGCGTGCGTGCTTGCGTGCGTGCTTGCGTGCGTGCGTGCGTGCGTGCGTGCGTGTGTATGTGAGTGTGTGTGTCTGTCTGTCTGTGTGTTCTTGTGTGTGTCTGTCTGTGTGTTCCGTTGTGTGTTCTTGTGTGTGTCTGTCTGTGTGTTCTTGTGTGTTCTTGTGTGTGCGTGTGTGTGTGTGTGCGTGTGTGTGTGTGTGTGTGTCTGTGTCTGTGTGTGTGTGTGTGAGTGTGTCTGTGTGTGTGTGTGTCTGTCTGTCTGTGTGTTCTTGTGTGGGCGTGTGTGTGTATGTGTGTGTGTTTGTATGTGAGTGTGCGTACGTCAGTGAGTGCTTGCGTGTGTGCGTGCGTATTATTTTATTTTAATTTTTTTTTTATACTTTTTAGAGATTTTTAGGGAAAGCTCGCCTTTCACCGTATGCATGTTTTTTTTTCTGTGAGAGACTGACCGACTGACAAATGGGATTAAGGTGGCTAAATGCTACTTTTCCTTTCACCTTTTCACGCTTCCTGACTCCCGCGCAGTCCTGCGTGGCAGGATGACTGACGAAATGGATAGGTATAAATGTTGTACTGGGAGGTGTACACTACCGTGACAGGAACTTGCAGTGTTCCTGTACTGACTGAGATCTCGAGTGTCGTTTTCTGGGTCGAACAATTATCTATTGCTGTTCCCTCTCTCGAAAATGCAACAGTTCATGCGGGACCGATTCAGTATGGATTTTATTCTCTGTTTTGTTCTCGGCCGATCTCATTCAAAACTATTCGCATGGGACAAACAAAATGGGCAAGACGTGTCAGACCGTCCTTGTCTTCTTCTTCTGGTCAAAGGCATTCATTTATTTCCTGCGTCGTGCTGGCAACTCTCAAGTGTTTTGCAAAATCTTGGAGTTTTTCTGACACCTTCAATATGTTACGATGCAGTGATTTCTAACAGCAACAACAGCCATTCCGTGAGTCACAGCATTAACATGTTATATATTTAGTCTCTTTTGAAAGGTACACATACTTTCCGAGACTCCATGTCCACGCCTAAGTTGACCTCGCAAATTGCGGTCAAGTTGTGTCGTGTACGAATAGCATTTTGGGCCACGGATTTACAACTACCTAAAACCACAAGGCGTTAGACTTTCACATCATCCAAATGGACAGGTAATGAGCATGTTGGAAGCTAACAGATAGTTGAGGGTCGCGTGCGTACGTACTCCACAAACAAACAGGCGAACAACAAACGTACGTGCCACTTAAGTTAAAGGTACAAAACGGCCGAAATTCAGCACCCACGCAAGCGTTTCGTCGTGTCTTGATAAACAACGGAGCAACGATTACTGCAAACTCAGTATAGTTATGGGATTTTATTTGCAATTCGCGAAGAAGAAGCAACACCATTAGAAGATTTGCAACACGTTCCATCAAATAGATGTAGCCAGAGACTTGTTATTTTCGCGATTTGTTTGTGATTTTTTGTTTAGCTTGCAACAACTTTAAAAATGGATTTAAAGTACTGCATGCCCCTTTAAGGTTTTCAGTCGATGGGATGTCTTCTCGGAGAAACCGAATACTGAAAAACTTCAACCATATGTACTTATTGCGTACGGTCTGTACGGATGTTCCGGTAAATAAAACCACCGAGTTGTTCAAGACAGAAAGGAAGTGGGTGTGAATAGAAGGAGTAAGCAGTGATGCTTGTAGTGGTTTGAAGAAGGAGTAAGCAGTGATGCTTGTAGTGGTTTGAAGAAGGAGTAAGCAGTGATGCTTGTAGTGGTTTGAAGAAGGAGTAAGCAGTGATGCTTGTAGTGGTTTGAAGAAGGAGTAAGCAGTGATGCTTGCAGTGGTTTGAAGAAGGAGTAAGCAGTGATGCTTGTAGTGGTTTGAAGAAGGAGTAAGCAGTGATGCTTGTAGTGGTTTGAAGAAGGAGTAAGCAGTGATGCTTGTAGTGGTTTGAAGAAGGAGTAAGCAGTGATGCTTGTAGTGGTTTGAAGAAGGAGTAAGCAGTGATGCTTGTAGTTGTTTGAAGAAGGAGTAAGCAGTGATGCTTGTAGTGGTTTGAAGAAGGAGTAAGCAGTGATGCTTGTAGTTGTTTGAAGAAGGAGTAAGCAGTAATGCTTGTTGTGGTTTGAAGAAGGAGTAACTAGTGATGCTTGTAGGGGTTTAAAGTATTGGGTGGACCAGTCGTGTTAGGATGCTTGTTGATAGAATTGGACAGGAGGGCGTATTAAGTCTTGGTGGGCTCGAGTGTTGGGGGGTTGACCAACGTCCACGTTGTTTTGTGGCTTGCATTATACACCCTGTCACCCACCCAGGGTCATCTGAAGGACAGTGTCCTTCGTAGGCAGTGAATAAGAAATTCGAGTTTTACGCCCTCACGGCACAGCTATTAGGGGCATGTTCCAGGGTTTTACCCCGTCATTAGATGAGATACACAAGTGCATGTGTGTTTTGATGGTATCAGCCATCTGCACTTATGGCAGAATGACCGAGGTCTTAAGCTGTGAACCTTTTCAGTTTACCTCTTTACTTGGTGTAAACAATGCGTTGTGTTATTCCTTAATAATTATAGTCATCACAAGTGTAATCATCAGCTTTTTTGTGTGTGTGTGTGTGTTTGGGTTGTTTTTGTTGTATTTTAAGTATTCAGCAATATGAGTTGTGTTTATGTTTGTGTTTTCTCTGCATTGTAAAGGTTACGCTGTATTAAAAGGTATGTCAAGGGGTCAATAAATATATTTACATATTTACTTTATAGTCCTGTTTTCCTTTTTCGTCATACATATGCACCGTCCTCGTTCTTCTCCCAAACCCCTCATCCCCCCACACCCCCTCCCCCCCCCCCCCACACCCCCTCTCCCCCCCACACACACCCCCACCCCCTTGCCTTGAATCCATGCCAGTTAACTGCGTGAATGTGCGTCTTTATCCAGGAGACAGTAAGTGTCGAATGCCTTTTTGATCAACGGAACTGATGCGTGTTTAGGGCTTTGGGTGGGATGGTGTGTGTGTGTGTGTGTGAGGGGGGGGGGTCAGAGAAGAAACCGTAAACTCTCTCTCTCTCTCTCTCTCTCTCTCTCTCTCTCTCTCTCTCTCTCTCTCTCTCTCTCTCTCTCTCTCTCTCTCTCTCTCTCACATACACACATGCACACGCACGCGCGTACACACACACACACTCACACACACACACACACACACACACACACACACACACATATACAGAGCAGATGAATAGTCTTGTGATGACACACACACACACACACACACACACACACACACACACCAGAGAAAAACACCGCCATCTCATGGCATGAAGGACGGGGGTGGCCGAGTGGATTGGGAGGAATGGGGGGGGGGGGGATGTTCAGAGGATGTGGGGGTAGTGGTCGGCGTCGTTTTTATTGACAGACACGAGGACGAATTTCCTCGAGTGAAAAGTCAAGTTGCTTCATTAGATTTCTGTTACCAAACAAAGTGAACTCTACTGGAACGACTCAACCAATCGGCTTGTGGAAAGAGGGCGGTGACGTGGTCACGTGACGAGATGGTGAAAGGAGGCGTGGTAGTTGACTGACAGGGACGTCCTTCTTGTAGATGTTCGTGCCCAGGTCTTAAAGTTCTTCAGTACCTCAATCGAAAGGAAAATCTGTGGAAACGACACGAGCCGCTCTTCTACTGGTTATAAGAAAGAAAGAAAGAAAGAAAGAACAAGTCGCGTAAGGCGAAATTACTACATTTAGTCAAGCTGTGGAACTCACAGAATGAAACTGAACGCACTGCATTTTTTCACAATGACCGTAGTCCGCCGCTCGTGCAAAAGGCAGTGAAATTAACGAGCCTGTTTAGTGCGGTAGTGGTTGCGCTGTGCTGCATAGCACGCTTTTCTGTACGCTTCGTTTTAACTTTCTGAGCGTGTTTTTAATCCAAGCATATCATATCTATATGTTTTTGGAATCAGGAACCGACAAGGAATAAGATGAAATTATTTTTAAATCGATTTCAGAAATTTTATTTTAATCATAATATTTATATTTTTAATTTTCAGAGCTTGTTTTTAATCCGAATATAACATACAGTGAAGTCCGGATGTAGTGATGGCCCTCGGGACCAAATTTTTTTATCACTACATCCGGACTATCATTACACCAGGACGTCCGGTTATAGTGATATTTTTGTAGGTTTTATCACTACATCCGGACGTCCGGTTATAGTGATATTTTTTGTAGGTTTTATCACTACATCCGGACGTCCGGTTATAGTGATATTTTTGTAGGTTTTATCACTACATCCGGCCAATCGCTTGTAGTTGTAGTGATATCTTCAAAGCTTTTATTGCTACATGCGGCGGCACATTTGGTAAACTAGCCTCAAGGCAGTAACAAGGTGATTTTGGAACCACTATTGATTTCGTTTTGTGACGTTTCTTCTGTCGTCTTTGTCAGGCTTGCAAATGTCCTGTGTTAA
>NC_090258.1:20134090-20169090 GCF_037325665.1 Littorina saxatilis
GTGATTGCCGAAATTTCCATTTCTGTGATCGTGATGGGACTTTGCCCGTGATCCGTGATGACACAAAAATCAAGTCTCGTGATCGTGATCGTCATTTGTTTTCGTGATCGTGATGGGCATTATTGCAAAGCATTTTATTTTCAACGTACATTTTTCACAGGTGTATCACTCTATGATCCTCTATTCGTCAAGGTGTTTGTGATCGTGAAAACAAAAATCAAGGTAACTGTGATCGTGAAAGCTAAAATTTCCCTTCCCGTGATCGTGATGATACCCCCCCTTTGGGGCCCTCTTCTATATCAAAGACTACGGCTCACTGACGTGTGCTCCATTGTGAGTGTTGGCATGCGTGACGAGCCGGTAGTGGTTTTAAGTCACCATCCGGGGTCGCCTGGGGGCAAGGTGTCCGCGGTGGCGCGAGGGTACAACACCGTAGATAGCGCTCGCTGGTGAGATCACGCAGAGGAAAAAGTGATTTGATAATGGGCTGATAGTGAAATAGTTAAGATGGTTTGCCTTACTTTAGCTTCTTCTTTGGGCTTCCTTTAAGAGACGGTTTTTGAGGAATTACACATTTTTGTCTCCCGTTCTTTTTTTCGTCTTAAGAGGAGGCAGATAATGAACAAATATAACAATACAAAAAAATTAAAAAGGTTATTTATAAGAACAGCAAACTATAGTTGAAGGCTTCTGTTGAAATGACTTTAACGTTTCAAGAAGCAACCTTTTGTGTTTATTTTGGTGACAAAGTCTTCTTCTTTTTTTTTCTTCTTTTTTTTTTATCAATAAAGGCGTTTTTGCCAAGATTCGTTCAGTCTTTATCATAAAATATGAATTTTAAGACAGTTTCGTAGGTATTGTATACTAAAGTGGGCAAATACAAGAAAAAAAAAGCTCTATCGAAGTTCGGAAAGTAGGGAAGACTTTTGGGGGGAAAATATATAAACCAAGTAGTGGCAGTCACAGTGTCTTTCAAAGGGAATAATTCACTGTGGAGGAAAGAGACGTCTAGCTATAGAATGCGTTATTAATAGACAAAATATGTGCATAATGTTTGCTCACTGCATGAAGCATCATTTATCGAGAAAGTACGAACATGTTTTAGATTTGCCTTTGAAGTGTTTATTAATATGCATGTTTGATCTTTGGTTTAAACAACATTGCATTCAAAATATATGACATGTTACAATTAAAAATATGCAACGAGGACACGAACTCAAGCAAATAAGCGTATAATTTATTACGTGACAAAACATTACAATATTACACAAATCTCCATGATGGTGGACTTGACAAAAATAAACCAGAAGAGCATATTCTGTTTGATCTTTAACAGCTATGTTTTGACACCTTGCGATAGGATCAATGAACAGAACATTTTTCTTCTGTATAACGCCTTAAGGACACGCGCAGGTGTGTGATATTGAAAAGTATTACCCGCTGTTTGAACACGTGTTTGTATTTTTTTTTCATGAGTCATCGGGTTAATGGGTATACTTCACCTCGGAGTTGTGCTCCTCTCTCTCTCTCTCTCTCTCTCTCTCTCTCTCTCTCTCTCTCTCTCTCTCTCTCTCTCTCTCTCTCTCTCGCTCTCTCTCTCTCTCTCTCTATCTATCTCTCTCTCTATCGCTCTCTCTATCTCTCTCTCTCTCAGTCTCTCTCTCTCTCTCAGTCTCTCTCTCTCTCTCTTTCTCTCTCTCTCTCTCTCTTTTGTTTTTTGTTTTTTTGTTCGTTGCTTCTTTCTTTCTTATTTTTTTGAAGAGCATAGGATGAAGGGGCTGAAAGGCAGCCTACAATGTTTCAGGTAAACGCGTCTGTTTGAGTTTACCCTTTTAGCAGCTAAAGATAGCAAGCGTATACACGGAGAGCGGAAAGAGGTAGATAGACAGTACAGTGTTAGTTTTCAAACAGAAACGTTCCTTCAGTAGGAGTACGATTTTTCATTTCAAAACAAACATTACCTTTTCAGCGGGAGAATTAGCACAGGATTTTTTGTCGGGTGTGTGTTCTACCCCATTCAAACTGTCGGAGTTGGGAGGATTTAAGGATTGCAAAGTTTATTTAGAGATTGGATGTTTTTTGTACGTGCGGAGTCGAGGAAAAAAAAATGTTTGGGAAGCTGGGGTTTCAGTACGAGAGTGACTGAATTAGCTTAAATTTCAAAGAGAAAGGAAGAGAGAGAGTGGGAAGAGAGAGAGAGAGAGAGAGAGAGAGAGAGAGAGAGAGAAGGGCGGGGAGGGATCTTAAATACACACACACACACTCACACACACACACACACTCACACACACACACACACACACACATACACACACACATTACAAACACACATACACACACACACACACACACACACACACACACACATACACATGTATACAAGACTTAATGAGTAAGTGACGGATAAAAAGAATAGAAATACAGATTACTGTCCGTTGAGAACCACCAAAAGGGCCAGAAAGACAGTCGACCACACAGACAGACAGACACATAACTGTAGTGCAAGCGGACACGGACTGACTGGCTAACGTACGGACCCGTACGAAAGCAGACAGGCTGACTGACGAACTGACAGTTAGCCTGAACCAACCATAAATGGACAAAGATCAAGATAGTGCCGCCAACAAGTCATGGTTCCGCCCCATCAAAAGAATCGCTCAGTTTTCCATTCCTGCATTTGTTACAACCCATACTAATCGCAGTACTCTATACTGCAAACTTCTCCAAATCCAAGTAAATGAAACAGGCCTTGTAACGTTAGAACCTAAAATTGGACTTTTCGTTGGTCGTTCAACCTCCCCCATAACCCCCCTCCCCCCCCCCCACATACACACACACACACACCTCCTCCGCAAAGTTTAGGCAATATTACCTGAAAATGAACCGTTTCGTGTTTAGAAATTTAACAACGTGATTGTATTGTTGACGAATTACTCACGGCCCAAGAACTTGTGATGATTAACTTAATTTACTGCTACAAATAGCCGAAGGTCAAAGAAAAAGCCCAGCAGAAGCCACAATTATACTGCCAACCATCACCATACTACAACTCCTGCAAATAAAAGTATCTAAACACTCCACAGGGCCACAAAAAAGTGCTAAACCGTAAAGTAAAGAACGCAGCCCATACAGTAACGACTACAAGTACAACCTCCGAAAGCGTCCAAACACTGCACTGCGCCACAAAAACTCAGTTCCACTAAACTGCAGAGCAAAGCACATAGCCTGCAAAACGACCCCCAGGCAGGCATCGGAAGTACTTTGTCGAAGATCAAAAGAACAACATATGTAAACCGGCGGGCCGATTTATTTGTTCCTTGGGCCCGACTTTGTAGCAAACAGGAACACTTGCAAGTCAGCTAGGGGCTTAGGGCGCAGGAAGAAGGGAGGTAACTGTACAAACTTTGATCATGTGGTTGGAGTTGCGGGTCTTGTATCAAATGTTGCAAAGACTTTGCAGCTGCGACTGTTTGGGGAATGTTTTCTGTCGCAGGGACCGGAATTTGTGCAGGGATTGTCACTCAGATACTGCTTCCAGTGTTACGCTTTTTTTCTACGTTGTGCCGACACACTCAATTTTGCAGGTGGTGAGGTGGTGAATTGACTTTCGACATTTTCAGGTCTTGTTGATCATGTCTGTGTGTCTGTCGGGTCGTTCTTTGTCTATGTGTGACACTACACTTTTTATTCCTATTTATGAACAATCAGTAAACAGCAAGTGGGTCGTAAACGCATGCACACACGCACATCAGGGGACACAATCAAGGCTTGTCAACCATTGATCTTGGATGGATCGTGTCTCGATATTTATTCAAACCTGAATCAATCAGTCCTAATGATATTCTTCAGCTTTGAGATTCAGCTGGACCATTAGGATCATTAGCTAAGCTGCCAAAATAACCGAACATAGGCTCACGTGCGACTCTTGAGGTCCAATCTTCCTTAGTTTACCTGGTCGTTTGTGTCCTTATTACTACTTTCAATACACACGCAACCAGACTCGACGGAGAGTATCATGGGTCGTCTAACAAACAGAAGGAGTGCGTGATCAGTGATCTATACACCACCAGACGAAACCCGGGACAAAATACGTGCCCAGTCCCATCCAAGCTCAGAAAAGAAGAGACTCTCTTATTTCGAGTTCGGAAATCAAATCGTGCCTGAATGAGCTGCTTCTCATTTTTCCGTCTACCAGAGTCGATCAACATTCAATGCAGCAATCAGTTGGTGTGTGTCCTCAACTAAACTGATGACAAAGACGACAAGTGTACACAAGATTTCCTAGGGTCCATGTTCAGTTAAAAGCGAGCAACAAAACGAAGCAAGCTTTGCCATCAGGAGAACCAACAGTAAGAGTCTGCGTGTGTTGACACAGCCGATTGGTGGACATTGTTGGCTTTTGTTACCAAGATTCTTCCCAAGTCACGATGCGCCACAGAGACTGGCTGGCAGCCGCCATTTGCATTTGCTTTTGTAGACTGGCAGTACACCATCTGGGTATTGATGAAAACTAGACCGAAGATATTCTGCTACAGCGTCAGTAAAATATATTTCATTCTTTGCCTGAACTTTTTTTTCTGCACAATAAACATTGATTCTTGGTATATAAACATCAAGTGTCATGTACTTGCTTTGATGGCATACATCAGTCAAGAATGAAATAGCGAGACTTAGAAAAAAATCATAAATTGTACATTTAATTTTTTTCACTGACATAAACGTCCCTTACAGAAATCTGCGTAACAGAAGGCTTATGCTCCTGAGACGGGTTGAATGCTACTCGTGAAGCGTGGGAACCCAATGATGAAAAATGTGCAGTTGAAAAATGAACGATGCAACTTTAAGCTTTCTTTCATATGATTGCTGCGTTCTTGGTTTTGCAGAACTCGAAATAGTTAGCTAGCAACTGTTCTACTGTCACCATTTCTCGTTTTCGGATTCAGTTGCTGACGAGTTATCAATACCATATTTTGTTGCTTTACATAATACGATTGTTAGGGTCACAACTTAGCAAGACTCGAAAAGTCAGCGTTGGGGCTATCGAGACGTTTTGCTTTCGGATTTCACACAAAAATGACGCAGAAAACATAGTTTAAAGCCTTTTCTATTTTGTATAAACAGAGAAGGGGGTAAACTAAACACATCCTTCGTGTTTTGCATGAGATATCTGATTCAGAACAAACAAAAACAACGGTATCGTTTTCGTTGCTGAAAGCGGTTTTCAATTCTGTCAGCGGCCTACAGCGACATGGTCTCGGGTCGCTCACGTGTCGGTTGTCTCGTATCGCCCTTCCGTCTTGCACGCCTTTCAAAGGGAGATAATGGTGTGCGTGGCGGGAGTGAGGTCCCTTGCGGAAGAGTTTGCTGTTCTTGTAGCATGTCGTCTTGTTGACGGGAGGGCTTAGCAGACGACCAGCCCATTAGAACACGGGTGGGCACCATTTTTTCTTTCTATGAAAATGATCAGACTGTGATGGGTACTTGTGGTGAAGTGGTTAAGATTTAAAAATGGTCGACAATTCACACAGAGAAAGATGTTTTTGAGAGCTTGGGCTGCTTGTTACTCCCCTTTCTCGAGTAATTAGGGTTCCCTTAACATTTGTACGTTCTCAAACAGAATTGCCACAACAACAAAATCAGAACCAGGAAATCCAAACTTTGCATCAGGGTAAGGTGGAGGGGGTCTTCTTTTGCAGGGTAAGGTGGAGGGGGGGTCTTCTAGAACCCAGGAATCCACCCCCCCCCCCCCCCCCCAACTCAGATCTGTCCTTGCAACCAACCAACCGAGCTCTGAAGCATTCTCATCTTCCATCTTCTCATTCATTCCCTGAACTCAAACACAAAACTAACCAAGCAGTTCCAACCACCGGTTTCGTCGACTTCTGTCCATCGGTCTACCCCGGGTGGAAGATAAGTCCTGTGATCTATAACCGAGGTCATGCTTACCTCAATGCTGTTGTCATCCCCCGCCTTTGCTAACCAAATGCGTGCGCAAACACTACAAGGGGAGGAAACAAGGTGAAAGTCACGCGCGAATTACTTCCCTTTGTGGGGAAAATAGCCATGGACTCCTGGACTCCAGGGTAATATTTTTAAAGAGCGAACGTGCGTAGGATAATATATTTTAAGAGCAAACGTGTGTAATGTAATATATTTAAGAGTAAACATGTGCTTCTTGCGAGATGAGCCATGCGAAAAACAGGGTAGGGAAGGGCTATGGCGAGCGGTGATAACGAAAAGACGACTGTGAAGTTATCATTTTGCAAAGAGATATAAACATACTCACTTTTTAAGGGATAAGAGTAGAATGTTGTTGTTGTTTGTTGTTGTTGTTGTTGTTGTTGTTGTGGTCGGAGAACAGATTTTTGCCCGATGTTTGTGTAATTTATCACACAGAAAGCTGCTTGATGTATGTGTTTGTTTGTGAGTTGGTTGGTTCGGATTTCGAGCGAGGTAAAGAGTCGCCGTCCTCATTTGCGGCTCTAAAAGCTTTTTCGTAATTGCTTTCAATGCACAATTGGCTCGGGTGCGCGTTCTTAATTCTCTGCTTGATATCAAATACGCAATGCTTTCTCGAATATATCAGTTTCATAGTGATTTCTTCTCCTCATCTGGTTAATATGTTGTGGAAACTTCGTTTCTTATATGCTTTTAAAATCACTCCTCAGTCTTGACATCCAAGTTCCATGTTTTCACACTTTTCTCGAATAAAAAAACCAAGAAAGTTATGTTGTTGGAACGTTTAATTATTGACAAACAAAACGTCACATTCACTTTTCTCGGTCAAATACGTAGCTCTTTCTGGATATCAGTTTTCATGACGATTTTCCGCTGCCTACGTATGTATTTGAGTAAACATCATAAGTTTCTAATTTATGTGTCTTTGAACTACAGATTCGCACATTCTATACATCACGTAGTCAGATTTATTTTGGTTCGGATTCACGTTCAGGATATCAAAAACGATATTATTGCGTCCCTCCACTCCTAGAGGGGAAGTTGTTGCCAGAGGTTAAAGATATTTCTCTTATTTCTTGCGTTATAGTCTACCTGCTACACGCTTCGTCACAAAACCCCAAGCCCTTTCACTGCTTCCGGTAAAAGAATCCTTACCGGAAACCACTGCCAATTGCTTGCTTCCGCATGGTCGCGGGTTGGGGCTGCGTAAATTTGCATCCCTGCTTCTGGTTGGTTGAGCCGTCCACACGGGCTTCCAACAATGAATCTGATTGGTCGACCTGCTCAATGGATGTTGACGTCGTAGATTTCTGCCTTAGATTTCTGTTTTTTATTTCCATCTAATTGCTTGGCGTTTGGGGCGAAATGGGTCAACTGGCAATACAGCACTCCTACCATAGGATCTAAGTCACAAGAGAGCTATTTTCAGAAAGTGGTTATCATTTTGCAGAGGGCACTTGCGTATCTGTAGCAATTTTTGACGTCAAGGATTGTTGCGAATGAACGAAGTATGAGTGTGTTATACGTAACTCGTGAGAACTACCGTTTTGAAACGTGCTCAGACTCGTCCGTCAAACTGAGCGACAAGCTAGTTACCGTACTGATCTTAGCAAGACATTTATGTACATTTCTACATTACACTGGCATATTTCCTTACTTAAAAAAGCAAACTTTCAGAAAATTATTTAAATGTGCAAGTGCGATCTTTTCATGGAGTTTACGCGCGAAAGTCAAGGCTTTCCAATCGCGTTGCATAACTTAAAATATGTTTTCAAAAGCTTTCTAAGTTACTGTTTCTTCCTATAAACTTAGAATGACAATGGAGGGGGGGGGGGGGGGGCTGAGAGAGGGACAAAAACACGAAGACGTCAAGATTTACACCGGGACTGTGCGTACAAAATGTGGAATCTTTTATATATTACAAAAGTTTTATCTTTATTTACATTGCTTGTAGATTGTCAGAACATTCTGTAGGTCATTGTCTGTAAATTTACCATCTCTGATGGGAATGGAAAACGTCATGCATACCCTCGTAAATCTTTTCTTGATAAATGTGGATAAGAACTTAGATATACTTAGTTGTTGAATATTGATGATATACTAACATTTCAAAGTTTACCGGCGGAGACCTAAAATGTCTGCGAAGGTTAAGCCTGCTGCAGCAGAACAGCTTCTTCGTTTTCCGCGATTGTTGGAACTGAAATTGCGCGCAAATGCTTTCCACTCCTACGCCGCTATTGGGGAACATTGTTACCAAGCGTTCCCTCTTTAGAGTAAAGCGGTAATTAAGAAACTCGCGACAGTCTCGTCATCCAAGACCCTAAGTGTGACAACACCGCACTTCCGGTGGTCATTGAGGCCCTTTTATTTTCTGCCACTAGAGTTATCGTTATTACATGAGAAGGTTGTGCGAGCGAAAGCATCGTTCTGTGTGGTTGTTACAGACTTTGATTTGTACATAGTTTGGTGTGATTTGTGTGAAGATGGAGTCTGCCTGGTTTTTCAAGCATTCTGTGATCATTCTAGTGTTGTGGTGTTTTAAAATATCAGGTGCGTAGCATAGAAAGAAAAATCATTGCATTTGTGTCCATTATTTTTGCAGTAAGCGGTGTGATAACATGTGAATTAAGTCTTACTTTAGCAGGTCACTTTCGACGTTGACAGGGGTTATTGCTAAGTTGAAACCATCACTGGATCATCTGAGTAAAATACTGATCAGAATTGCACGAATTCCGAGTTCAGTGTTGAGCTGTTAGTTTTACGTTTTATCCATGCTATCCTCTTCAAGTCCTGTGCCATTGCGTTGCAAAATGCATGCATACACGTTTTTAGTTTGTTGTTTTCCTCTTAAATCTCTATATTTGAATTATTTCAAACCAAACGCATAATACATACAACTTTTCTGTGTTTTGTCAAACTGTTAATGTTCTTTGCCTCTTCAAAATACACTCACGTATTTTCCTTTTGTTAACTTCTCTTAAAAAAATCTCCGCCGACTTTTTTTTCAGTGTACAAAATCATTCTGTGTTTAAAACTTGCAAACTTTTTCCTGTGTTTCAGAATTATTAATAGAAGGCAACATATTTGAACACGTGAACTTGGTGGGCTATACGCAGCTTGTACTGGATGAGGACAGAAACCAGATCCTGGTGGGAGGCAGGGATTCGCTGTTCCGTCTCTCCATGGACGATCTTGCAGTCCTAGAAGCAACAAACTGGACGTCACCCCCTGATCACATGCTAAGCTGTACAAGTTCTGGACAATCTGAGGTGAGTTTGTTGTGTGTCGCTAAAGCCTGGTTTTAATTTGGCGAAGTCGAGTTCGCGAAGCCTACTTTACGAAGCCCGCTGCACGAAGATGGGTTTTTTTGGTTAAATTTCTTTCCGTTATCATATAAAATCTGTCCAGTCCGAGGCACACTGCTTAGCCTGTAGGACATAAACATTCCTGTTGTTAGGCACACAAAAAAATAGTCTGTTTACGGTATCCCGACCGACCCTATTTTTTCGCGCGACTCTAGACTTTTTTTTTGTATTTGGGGGAGAAAAACTTTTTTGGAAAATAAAAAAATAAAAAGTCTTTGTTTTTTGGCGAAATAACTTAAAAATATGTTTTTTTGAAAAAAAACATGAAAAAAAAATCCCGACCTACCGACCCTATTTTTGTTGCCTATGTTACCGTAAACAGACTATTTTTTGTGTGTGGCCTCAAAGCTTTTTACCCTGAATTTTCGGAGTCAACTTTGGGCTCAATTAAGGAACGCCTTTAAAGAGCAAAGAAAGTATTAACGGGGGGGGGAGGCGGGCTTGTTCAGGTCAAAGGTTCATGATTCCGGTTCCCCCCCCTTACATCCCGACTCCGATCCATGCCGTGTCAACTTATGGAATCGCTCACATTTTTTAAAGGGGTTCTGATTTGGCCTATATGGTCCGCTGGACCCAAAAAAGCAACAACTAACTAACTAACTAACATTTTTTAAACAAGGTGGAATGTATTAGAGCATCAAAGGTGATGTACGTGGGTCATCGAGTTGAAACAATCACAAAATAAAAGACGAATGGTCCTTCTGAGTTTGGCAGAGAGAAGCCATTGAACTTCGAGCCACTGTCACGAACAAATTAAGCAGGTAATGGCACTTGACAGGGTTAAAACACAATAGAGTGCGAACCATTCTGATAATCATCGGTTCACGGCTATTGCCAGTTTCTCTCTGACAGCATGCTGAATTATTGCGCGAATCTATCAACACGAGAATACAGAGTTATCTCCCATATGTTTTTCGCGAGCACTGATCTAAATTTGAGATCAGTGTTCGCGAGACAAAATGATTGCAGATTGGCCGACTTCGACAGTGATCTCCGTTCTGTTCTTCACAGTTATGATAAAGACATCGTTCTAAGGTCAAAACAAGTCGAAATTTTGAGACTGTTGTCGGAAGGAGACCGTGATATATGGTTGCATCACTCTCAACTGGTTACAGAAAAAATCGTCTGCTCCGGCGCGCGCCGAAGCCAAAGTTGATTATCACGTGACACTTTAGAGTTGTTTGCACAGTAAATACATCCGCAAAAGATAGCTCGCTTGAAACTGTCTTACATATCAATTCCTTTGTAATTTAAACATTACACAACACCATGAAAAATCATTATCGACGATCGCAAATCTGCTTATATCCATAACACATTACGAAAAGCTCTAAAAATGTAAAAGGTCGATTTCCTCTCCAGAGAAGGAAAACCAAGGCATCCTGTCAGGGATAGAATGAGACCCGAAGGGAAGTAACTCATTTTTGACCTGAGTTCAGGATGAGTGTGAACGCGATCACTGGATCCGATCCGATCCGATTGAGAATAGATGTATTGAATTTAGGTGAGATTTCTCTCGCCAATGAAGACTCGTCAAAGAAATGTGATCAGACAAAGCTGAAGTGTTTTCAGGGTCAAGTAACTCCTTTACTCCGGGTTTTTGTTTTACAGCCCTTAAATCAGCCCTGCTCTGCTTTGATATTGTGTTCTCTATGTCAGATAAAAGCTGCTAATTTCTTGTTGTCACCTTCTCAATAAATTTGCCGCCTGGACAGAAGTCAACTTAGAAACTCGCGTTAGGTGTTAGTTCACACCTTGCAGGCAAATACTGATTGTGCTATCACGCCCTTATCATGTTGTCAGTATATCATGCTTTTTTGGTCTTTAGTCTCTAAGGCTGTTAGCTTACTCTCGGTTTTTTTCGATGTGAGCAAATAATGTTCAAAGATAAATTGAAAATAATGGACCTTCTACAGCTTGTAGTAAATTCAAGAACGCTTTCAGCTTAAAATGATAAACAGTGGTGTTCACATCATATTTCAAGAGTCGGATCTCAACGGCCAATAAATCATTGGTCGTGGGGGTGAAAAGGATCGTACTTCTCTTCACAAGCAAAACAAAAAATGCTTCGGGTTCGTTTTACCTGTTAAGAAATCACAAGTTCTGTGATTTAAAGACGACAACAAAACGCTGCTGCATTCATATACAGCAGGGCTTTGGTAATTAGATAACATAACATAAATACTTTCTTAAATGTACGTGTGAGGTTGTCGATAGGATTTTTTTCAATTTGAGTGAATAAAATGTCATGTATGTTAAAAAAAAAAGTTGTTTAGAAATATGATTTAAGAAATACATACTCAAAGAGTTTGGACTTGAACTATCCTTGTTTTATGTTACAGGATAACTGTCACAACTTTGTGCGGGTATTGTTGCTACACGACTATGACAAGGTGTTTACGTGTGGAACCAATTCTTTCAGTCCCACCTGTACATGGAGAGAGGTAAGGATCTGTCTGTCCGTTTGACCGACCGTTGTCCAACTGTCTTTGGGGTCATTTGTTTGTCGGTCTGATCTGTTCGTCAGTCTGTCTGTTTGATCAGTCCTTGTGAATCAGTACATTTGTTCTGGTGAATGATCTTATTAACGCCGCAGTGGCATGGACTGTTCATTTCAGTCCGTCTGTTTGTTCAATCATTGTGAATCAGTACATTTGTTCATCATGTGTCTATCTGCACAGGTGGATGATCTTATAATAACGTCGCAGTGACATGAACTGTTCATTTAAGTCCGCCTGTTTGTTCAATCATTGTGAATCAGTACATTTGTTCATCATGTGTCTATCTGCACAGGTGGATGATCTTATAATAACGTCGCAGTGACATGAACTGTTCATTTAAGTCCGCCTGTTTGTTCAATCATTGTCTAGCTGTTTGCCAAGCTAGCTATGTATGTGTTTATCTATACAGGTGGATGATGTTATACAAGCCAGTGAGATGAACTGTTCATGTCAATCTGTCTCTTTGTTCGACCGCTGTCCACGTGTTTGTCTGGCTGTCCCTTCGTCCATATGCAAAGAATTCGAGCATGGTCTAACACTTATTGCATTGCTATCCATTTGTCCATCTGCAAAGAATAATGAGTTATTCTCCAGAGCCGTGTACCATTTTTTTTACATGCATTTTCAGTCCTTTCAATGATTATAACGAATATTAAACAGACCTGAAAGTGGCGAGTAATTTACTCTCCATGGCGAGTAGAAACATGTAACTGGCGAGTAGACATGTTCATCTACTCGCCAAATGCGAGTAAAGTTGCTGAAACAAATTGTTGGTTTGGCTAGTAAACTTGGCTCTCTGGCTAGTGAATGTTCAGTATCACTAGCCAAAGGCGATCGAGTACACCATTTGTTGGACTTTCAGGGCTGTTAAATGGCAACTAGAATGTATTCTCTTTACTTCTTTCAGTAATACTCCAGTTAAATAATGATACAGATATGCCACCCAAAACATAGTATTTATTTTTGTCTTTTTTTTATTTCAATTCTTAGTGTTCAAATCCATGTCACAACTTTTGGTTTCTATGTTGCGAAGTTGACGTACTTTGAAGCCCTTGTGAATTACTAAGGCCAAAAAAAAATAGGTCTGTTTACGGTAACATAGGCCAAAAAAATAGGGTCGGTAGGTCGGGATTTTTTTTTAATTTTTTTTTTCTCCAAAAAACCATATTTTTACGTTATTGCCAAAAAAAAGTCTAGGGTCGCGCGAAAAAAATAGGGTCGGTCGGGTTACCGTAAACAGACTATTTTTTTTTTTGTGCCTAAACGTAAACAAACAAAACGTGCAAGTAGGGCCTATTTGTATTTTTTTCTCTGCAGGCCAAGAATATAAGTGGAACTCGTTCTTATTAATGAAATCAGTTTGTATGGTTAAAATGTCTCAGTTAAGTTAAGAAATGTCAACTTCGTAACATGGTTTCCACTGGTACGCAGCTCTAGAGAATAACCCATCAAATGCGATGTGGTGCCAAAAGAAACAATTCCATGTTTATGTAAAATGAAAATGGACATTAAATTTCCTTATGTTATCTTATGTTATCTTATGTTATCTTATGTTATCTTATCTTATCTTATCTTATCTTATCTTATCTTATCTTATCTTATCTTATCTTATCTTATCGTATCGTATCGTATCGTATCGTATCGTATCTACTACATGTCTGTCTTTCAGGCGGACGACCTTAGCCGGATCAACGAGACCCAGTCGAGCATGGTCCGTCAGTTATTGCATAGCTATCCATTAGTCCATCTGCTAAGAATACTGTGTGTCTTGCAGGCGGACGACCTTAGCCGGATCAACGAGACCAAGTCGGGCAAGGCCATCTGCCCCTACAGCCCCCATCACAACACCACGGCCCTCATGACGGACAGCGGCGAGCTGTACACGGCCACCATCATCGACAAGCTGGCCAGGGACCCCTCCATCAACAGGCACTACAGCAACGCTGACCTCAGGACGGAGCAGCAGAACTCCAAATGGCTCAATGGTAAGTGCGAACTCTGAATGCCTTAGTGGTGCGTTAGAACTCGAAATGGCTCAATGGTAAGTGCGAACACTGAATGCCTTAGTGTTGCGTTATAACTCTAAATGGCTCAATGGTAAGTGCGAACACTGAATGCCTTGGTGTTGCGTTACAACTCGAAAGGGCTCAATGGTAAGTGCGAACACTGAATGCCTTATTGTTGCAGCAGAACTCTTATTGGCTCAATGGTAAGTTCGAACTCTGAATGCCTTAGTGTTGCGTTAGAACTCAAAATGGCTCAATGATCAGTTCGAACACTGAATGCCTTGGTGTTGCGTTTCAACTCGAAAGGGCTCAGTGGTCAGTTGGAACACTGAATGCCTTAGTGTTGCGTTACAACTCGAAAGGGCTCAATGGTCAGTTGGAACACTGAATGCCTTAGTGTTGCGTTTCAACTCGAAAGGGCTCAATGGTAAGTTCGAACTCTGAATGCCTTAGTGTTGCGTTAGAACTCAAAATGGCTCAATGATCAGTTCGAACACTGAATGCCTAAGTGTTTCGCGTTACAACTCTAAATGGCTCAATGATCAGTTCGAACACTGAATGCCTTAGTGTTTCGCGTTACAACTCTAAATGGCTCAATGATCAGTTCGAACACTGAATGCCTTAGTGTTTCGCGTTAGAACTCTAAATGGCTCAATGGTAAGTGCGAACACTGAATGCCTAGTGTTGCGTTAGAACTCTAAATGGCTCAATGGTCAGTTGGAACTCTATTACACGATGTTCGGAAATAACTCTGTGAAGTATTTTCATGAGCCGTGGAGAGTTGCTATTCCTTTGAGAGAAAAAAGGGCAAATTAGTCCAATCATTATCGAGTGGCGTGAAATTACACGTGCTCGCTGACACCGTTTAAAAACACGCAGCTTACATATAGCAGCTGCTGCCTCTGCTTTCAGATTGCATTCTTTCTGTCATGTGTCGCTTCTCAACACGGCGCTGTATTGTTCCTCGTTTGGTTGTGTAATAATAATATGGAAAAGGTCGATGGTAACAGCTAGGCTAACAGCGCATGCCCGTCCGTTTTGGAAGTAAGCTTACTGGAAGTTTCTATTTTGCATGCTAGTCGGTATTTTGAAAAGCAGGGCCGGACCCAGGGGGGGGGGGGGGGGGGGGGGGGTTCCAGGGGTTCCGGAACCCCACCCCTGGAAAAAGCATGTACCTTGCTTTGAGTTTTTTTGTTGTTTTTTTAAATAAATTCGCTGATTTGCCTCCCCCCCCCCCCAAAAAAAAAGGAGGAACCCCCCCCCCCCCCCTTACAACTCATTTGGTCCGGCCCTGAAAAGAAAGATGGTAGCCTAAGTAAACCTAGCCTGTAATGAAGCAATATGCTGCCAGGTCTTAATACTTTAACTGGCCAACACGTAACCATAGGTAAAAGAAACTGCCATGTTGATACGCTAAAGATACGGGTTGACATTTCTCCACTTGTAGATGCCAACGTGCGCATGACTGGTTGATGATGCTTGTTTTATTTCGCTTGTGTAAATTACCTTTGGCTTCTCATTTTATGCTTGATATTGTAGCTAATGCTCAATGAGAAATGTTTGTCGTTTCAGAGCCAAACTTCGTGTCCACGTACGAGTTTGGAAACTTTGTCTACTTCTTCTTCCGGGAGAATGCAGTAGAGTATATCAACTGTGGAAAGGTAAGCGTTCAAGTCGAGTCTGTCTGTCTGTTCGTCGGTCTGCCAGCTCATTTGTCTGTCTGCTGTCTGCTTCATGGATGGGTCTGTCCGGTCGGTCGGTCTCTCTCTCTCTCTCTCTCTCTCTCTCTCTCTCTCTCTCTCTCTCTCTCAGACAAAATGAGGCACGCCTGAGCAAGAGAGACAAGGGGAAAATACCAATAGACCACTTCTGCTAGCAGAAGAGATTAGGGGAAATAGTTGGGGGGAAGGGGGGGGAGGAGAATGGGAGAGGGGGGGGGAGTTGTTACCTACTGTGTGTACCACCTCTTTCAGTACTTACCAATTCTTGCTCTTTCAACACCATCTACTGTTGTTGAACATGGCTCCAAAAACACCACATCCCGTACGCTTTTCATCACTCCCAGCTTCACTTCAAACTCCTCTCGACGTCTACACTCTCATTTGTTTTGCGTACCTCTTGTTTTCCATGTCATAGCGTCGGAACAGTGCCCTTTTACGATCTGACAGAATCAACAGAACAACTCGCGCGCTGTCACCATCAAAAAGTACTGATCAAGAAGCGATGTTTTCTTGTTTTTGCTGGATGTCTGGTGAAAACACTTACTGATCTCGCACAAGATCGCATTCAGCCGCGTGAGTTAGAGTAGAGCAAGGGAGGCTACTGTTGAAATAAGGATTCCTTCTTTATTTTGGATTGCTCCCCTTATTCTTAGTCGGTGAAACTCTCCTTCTCGCGCTCTCTGCCCCGCTACCCCCTACCCCGCTACCCCCTACCCTCCATCTCTCTCTCTCTCCCTCTCTCTCTCTCTCTCTCTCTCTCTCTCTCTCTCTCTCTCTCTCTCTCTCTCTCTCTCTCTCAGAATGTCTGTCTGTCCTATCTACACACCGGTACGACCGAACTAAGGTATCAATAAATTACTGTTGTGCAGCGGGTTGAACGAATACCCTATACCTCGGAGATATACCTTCACTCGGTCTCAACGACGTCACGTGACATGTTATATCTTGGAAGAGAATGCTGTCGCTTATTTTCCACCCTCAGTTCGGTAAGACTGAAACGATGCTCAGTCACGGAAAGAACTATCCAAACTTGCAAGCACAGCCGCGGTTGTCCTGTAAGTTCCCGATCCATGTTAAACCCTCATCCTCAGTTCGGTCGTACCGGTGTGCAATGGGTGCTCTCTCCTCTCTCTCTCTCTCTCTCTCTCTCTCTCTCTCTCTCTGTCTCTCTCTCTGTCTCTCTCTCACTCTCTCTCCTCCCTCTCTCTCTCTCTCTCTCTCTCTCTCTCTCTCTCTCTCTCTCTCTCTCTCTCTCTCTCTCTCTCTCTCTCTCTCTCTCTCTCTCTCTCTCCTGTTTTCCCTTTTTCCTGACTTTTGTTCCTTTTCCTTTTTATTTCCCTATATTTATCTATTTAAAACGATTTGATTGTGTGTTGCAGAAAGTTTACTCAAGAGCAGCAAGAGTTTGCAAGGTAAGTCGCTCGACCTTTAACGCAACTTTCGTTTGTTTTCATTGCCGATAACGGCAAGATTATTATTTTGAGTATCTGGAATCGTCTTTTGTTATCATTGCAAATTATGCTTTGCGTGAATAATTTTGTTGACCAGTGTTGTTAACTTTAGTAGTGTTATGTGTTTCTATTGAGCTATTAGCTTTCTTTTGGTACCATGCTCACTGAAGCAATGGAAGTAAACACACGAATAGTAATGATGAAATGTTGATGAAAATTCTGAGTGAATCCTATCCTTAATTTAGCCTGAAGTCGACGAGTCTTTTTACTGAATACTCAGTGCCAAAGCTTCGTGTAGCTAGCTTCGCGAAGTCGACTTCGCCCAATTAATTGAAGACTTTACGTCCTCAGTGGTATACGAACCAGAAGGGATATGTGTTGACGATGTCAAGCAAAAGATCTATCTGTACATTCTTTCTGCAGAGTGACAAAGGAGGGTCGATCCTGTTTGAGGGCAAGTGGACGACGTTCCACAAGGCGCGTCTCAACTGCTCCAAACCCGGCAAGTTCCCCTTCTACTTTGACGAGATCCAGAGCACGTTCTATTCGGAGGACGAGCAGCGTGTCTACGCCATCTTCACAACGCCACCGTAAGTCTGAAATCAATTCAATTCAATACAACTCGAATAATAATCTGAGTGTAACAAACAGACATTTTTCCTTTGGCTCGTGTGCAAACTTACACCACATAAAATCTCACTCAAAAACATATAAACACATTAAATGTACACATCAATACACACATAACTAAACCACACTTATCCATACCCACACCCTCACATCCATATTCAGTCTGTGGGAAGAAGTGGATTTGGTGGCACGTCTGGCTAGCTGGCTGGTTGACTGTATGTTGGTCGATTTATCCGTCGGCATGTCTGTGTGTCTCTCCGTCTGTTCGCCTGTATCTCTTTTTGCAAGTTTGGGTCTCTTACGTTTTTACATTTTAAATCACCATGATATACTTTTCAAAAGAGATAGTGTTCTGCTTGTACCTGTCGGGTCTTGTATACCCGTGTGCACGGCGTATCTAAGAATTTCATTTGCTTGTATATATGACCCGTACTTTCCTAACACAAAATTAATACAGACTTGGATGTAACGCTATCTTTCTTTTCATTATAAGTATATACATGTTCACTCTTACCGCTCTCACACTCGCTCTCACTCTTACCGCTCTCACACTCGCTCTCACTCTTACCGCTCTCACACTCACTCTCACTCTTACCGCTCTCACAGTCGCTCTCACTCTTACCGCTCTCACACTCGTTCTCACTCTTACCGCTCTCACACTCGCTCTCTCTTACCGCTCTCACACTCGCTCTCACTCTTACCGCTCTCACACTCGCTCTCACTCTTACCGCTCTCACACTCGCTCTCACTCTTACCGCTCTCACACTCGCTCTCACTCTTACCGCTCTCACACTCGCTCTCACTCTTACCGCTCTCACACTCGCTCTCACTCTTACCGCTCTCACACTCGCTCTCACTCTTACCGCTCTCACACTCGCTCTCACTCTTACCGCTCTCACACTCGCTCTCACTCCTTTTCGACGTGAATGTCCGTGTAAATATGTGATTAGAAAAGTCCCTCTCTTGGCGAGGGCTGGTTGAAAAAAACTCGTTTGTAATGCCTATGCCACAACCCTCGCAGAATAATATTTGATTGGATTTGATTTGATTTGATCTATATATCAACAGGAACAGCATAGCCGGTTCAGCAGTGTGCGTGTACAGCGTGGAGGACTTTGAAAACGCGTTCAACGGGCCGTTCAAGCACCAGAAAGACTCCATGTCAGCCTGGATGAGGCAACAGAACGGACATTCCGAAACACGGGTAAGTGTACACATGGAGCTGTTCAATTTCACTGGAAGTATATTTTCATGATCTTGATCCCCTCACCCCCACCCCCAAACCTAACCCCGCCGTGTCTGCTGGCTCAGACGGATGGGCCCAATGGTCGACAATCCGAAGGGTACTCTCAGATCTATACGCGTTTCTTTTGTTTTTATTGCATTTAATTGGGTTCGTCGATACGTATAGATCATTATCCATTGGATCCTTCTAAACGTGGATCAGCGAGCCTTGCTTCCATTGATTATTGATAAAATCACAAAGCACATACATTGTTTACGTGCATGTTACTGACGTTATACGTTAGCGATTGGAACTCTGACGTAAAATGTTCCGTTTTTATTATTTCCCCCAGAAATGTGTGAACGAGAGCACCAAAGGGGGAGTGAAAAGGTCGTCACAGAAGTCTGCGGACCACCTGGTGATGGCCCAGAAGTACCAACTCATGGACCAGGCCGTCCAGCCTGAGGGCGGCGAGCCGTTCATCATACGGGAACAGATCAGGTAGGCAGGCCTAGAGAGTGTGGAGTGTTCTGAAAGTTTGACAACTCCTGATCATTGTCTGACAGGTGAGGACACGTGCACCATGGTGGATTTCAACTGTCAAAGTTTATCAAATACTGCACCTACTTTTTACACAATAAAAGATAACTAGAAAGTGTGGAATGCCATACAAGTTTCAGAACTCAGCTTTTGCCAGGTGAACTCGTTCCATGGTGGAGTTCAACTGTCAAAGCTTATTGAATACTGCTCTTACTTTTTTCACAATGAAAAAAAAAGAAACCGTATAACAAAAACAAGAAAGGTTCGTTATTGGAACGTTTACATGTTGACAAAGCCTGTCTCTTATCTGACTCTCATCTGACTCGTACCTGACTCTCACCTGACTCTCATCTGACTCTCACCTGACTCTTTATCTGACTCTTATCTGACTCTCATCTGACTCTCACCTGACTCTTATCTGACTCTCACCTGACCCTTATCTGACTCTCATCTGACTCTTATCAGACTTTCATCTGAGTCGTACCTGACTCTCACCTGACTCTTATCTGACTCTCGTACCTGACTCTCACCTGACTCTCATCTGACTCTCATCTGACTCGTACCTGACTCTCACCTGACTCTTACCTGTGTTGCAGATGGACTCACCTGGTGGTGGACTTCGTGGTGACGAAGCACGACGGCCTCAACGTCTTCTTCCTGGCCACGGAGGACGGCTATATCCAGAAGATGATGCGTCTCCCCGCCACCTCCTCCTCCCCCTCCATCACCTGTCTGGTGGAGGACATCAAGATCGTCCCCAACGGCAAACCCAGACCCGTCAAGGCCATGAAACTGTCATACACAAAGGTAAGTTGGCTGTACTCTCTTTATTCTCTTGGCCTAAAGCCGATAATTATTTTGAAAAAAAAATTGAAAACCTTGGTTAGGAAGCGTTTTTGTGTGTGTGTGGGTTTGTTTTTTTAAGTCGTAAGTAAAATCATGTGGTTGTGCTTTGAAAAAAGTTGGGTAAGGGTTATAACTGTGTAGGAAGAATTGGCAACATCTTTTTCAGACTAGAACTTCTTGGGTTCCCATTGACGCATAACATTCTTTAATAATAATAATAATAATAATAATAATATGGGAGATTTATAGAGCGCTTTACGCTCTCTAAGCGCTTTACAATGAAAAAACCCACACATAATGTATACATACAAAGCAAAGCGAAAAAGCATGTGCAGCAGCATTCAGCACACAAGTGAACAACGAAACACTACATCAATACAAGCTGCAAGCATACTAACACAGGCAAAACATTCAAAACCTGATCAACAATGCACCATATTGAAATAAAAATTAATCAAAATACTGTGTGAAGAAGTGTGTTTTAAGGTTTGCTTTGAAGGAACAAAAAGTTTGGCAGTGTCGGATAGAGTAAGGGAGAGAGTTCCACGCAACGGCTGCAGAGTGGGAGAAGGCTCTCTGACCGTGCTGTTTTCTCTCACACTGTTGTTTTTTTCGTTTCAGGGCGCAGTGTATTTGTCTACAAACGGCAACATTCTCAAAGTACCAGTCCAACGTTGCAGTCGCTTTAAGACAAGCAGGTGTGTGGTCATATTTCATCTTAATGATGATGATGATGATGATGATGATGATGATGATGATGATGATGATGATGATGATGATGATGATGATGATGATGATGATGATGGACGGACGGAAGTTTGAAGGAAATTTATCTTTAAAGTTTGACCATATACGGTATTGTTGTCAGTCTTTGCGAAAGCGCACGTGACCCACAGATTGGTCCTGCATTCAATTAAATTTGACCAAACATGATTTTGCTTTTAGTGCTTGCAAAAACGCACGGAACCCATACCGCGCATGAGTACGATAACTGAGATAGATTGGGCCTTTAGTTTGACCATATATGGTATTGCTTTCAGTGCTTGCGTCAACGCACGTGACCCCTACTGTGGGTGGGACGGTTGGAAATGTACACCGCCCCCTGGTGGCAATCCTCACGCCGACCGGTGGGAACAAGATGTGTCCTCGTGCCCCAACCTCGACCAACCCGGTAAGTAGTTTTACACAAGGTAGAGGGGAAGGATGCATAAACTGAAAAAGGTTTAACTCTAAAACATTTGAAAATGAACTTTCGAAAGCCTGACATTAATAAGGTGAAGTCGACTTGGTAACGCACTTGCGCTCGGAAGCGAGAGGTTGCGTGTTCAGGCCTGGGTCAGGCCGCAATTTTCTCCCCCCTTTCCTAACCTAGGTGGTGGGTTCAAGTGCTAGTCTTTCGGATGAGACGAAAAACCGAGGTCCCTTCGTGTACACTACATTGGGGTGTGCACGTTAAAGATCCCACGATTGACAAAAGGGTCTTTCCTGGCAAAATTGTATAGGCATAGATAAAAATGTCCATCAAATACCCGTGGGACTTGGAATAAAGTAAAAAAAAAAAATTCCATCTCACACGGCATTAAGTCTCAGGAAACATGAATACACGCATGCAGGAAAAAAATAAAAAAATATGGGTAGCGCCGTATGTATGGCAGCTCGCTTTCCCCGGGGAGAAAGCAGCCCGAATTTCCATGAGGGTAACCTCACTGGACTGTAAATCTTATCCAATCCAATCCAATCCAATCCAATCCAATCCAATCCAATCCAATCCAAAGTCTACTTCACGAAGCTCATTGCATGAAGCTTTGGCGCTGAATAATTGTCCAAAAGACTTTGCGAAGTCTTCGCAAATTCCGACTTCGGGATTAATAAAGCACAGCCTTTAATCAATCAATGAGTCTTATATCGCGCATATTCCGTGGGTACAGTTCTAGGCGCTCTGCAGTGATGCCGTGTGAGATGAAATTTTTATACGGCCAGTAGATTGCAGCCATTTCGGCGCATATTTACCTTTCACGGCCTATTATTCCAAGTCACACGGGTATAGGTAGACAATTATTAACTGTGCCTAAGCAATTTTGCCAGGAAAGACCCTTTTGTCGATCGTGGGATCTTTAACGTGCACACCCAATGTAGTGTACACGGGGGGAGGTTCGGACACCGAAGAGAGTCTGCACACAAAGTTGACTCTGAAATAAATTTCCGCCGAACCTGGGATCGAACTCACGCTGACAGCGGCCAACTGAATACAAATCCAGCGCGCTACCAACTGAGCTATATCCCCGCCTTTAAGCAGTTTAAACACAGACGTATGCGACACAAAGAAAAGAAACAGATGGCGAAATAGAGAAGAGAGAAGAAATATTTTTTAAAAATGCGCGAAAATGAATGTACAGCCAATTTGCGAATATACTGAGTGGCATTTTCATCTAAGTATCACTGCTGTTCTTGTACCTTGTGTTCTTGTAGATAGAAACAAACGTGACCCTCCACCACGAAATGAGTCGCATGTCACCTCGCGCGGTTCTGCCTATAGGCTTAATATAAGTCCGGGGAGTGTCTGGTAACAGTGTGAGGGTCACCTTAGTCACAGGCTTATAACTCAAACAGTTTTCGCTCTTTTCTAAAACGGGTCTCACCACTGAATAGAGCATAAAAAACTCTTTAGGAAAATGTAAAAATATGAAAATCATGCAAAGGTGACATGCGACTCATTTCGTGGTGGAGGGTCACAAATGAAGTTAATCACCTGGGTATGGGTGGTTGACTGTTGCTGTTGTTGTTCTTGCATACCTTCGACCTATCTGGCTACTCGGACCGATTCAGTTAATCTGGGTAAAAAGTTTTTCTTTTCCCCTTCTGATGACACATTGTGTTCTCTCTTTGTTCTCAGAGGATGGAGCCTGGTCCGAGTGGTCAACTTGGTCATCATTCAGTGTCAGCGGTGACCCCATGGTTGACAAATGCCAGGGCAGATCGAGGTCCTGTGACAACCCAAAACCAACCAATGGGGGACGGCGTTGCCAAGGCGCTGGGATAGAGGTTGCCAATTGCACCAGTAAGCATCATTGTCATTGGTTAAACAAATCTTGATGAATACGAGCAGTTGTGTAATCTTCAAACTGTGGAGTGCGCCGTTAAGGATGGCGGCGTCAGAGATCGAGAGGATGGAAATTCTACAAGTGACCTTTTACTTTATATCTATGTTGACTCTACATTATTATCATCTTATTTTATCCTCTGGATAACTTATATGTTGACTCTAATATCGTCTTACTTTCTCGTCCACATTACTTAAATACTGATATGTTGACTCTAATATCGTCTTACTTTCTCGTCCACATTACTTGAATACTGATATGTTGACTCTAATATCGTCTTACTTTCTCGTCCACATTACTTGATTACTGATAATGATATGTTTGACTCTAATATCGTCTTACTTTCTCGTCCACATTCCTTGATTACTGATATGTTGATTCTAATATCGGCTCACTTTTTATTCCACATTCCTTGATTACTGATATGTTGACTCTAATATCGGCTCACTTTTTATCATTACTTGATTACTGATATGTTGACTCTAATATCGGCTCACTTTTTATTCCACATTCCTTGATTACTGATATGTTGACTCTAATATCGGCTCACTTTTTATTCCACATTCCTTGATTACTGATATGTTGACTCTAATATCGGCTCACTTTTTATTCCACATTACTTGATTACTGATATGTTGACTCTAATATCGGCTCACTTTAAATGATGCTCCTCCTTTTATTTTACCACGAATATCATCTCACTTTCTCCCCCACAGTCCATGGTCAGTGGACAGACTGGTCCGAATGGTCAGCCTGTTCCCAAACGTGCGGATACAGCTTCCGGGAGCGGAAGCGTCAATGCGGAAACCCTCCGCCAAAATATGGGGGCCGCCTTTGCAAGGGCGATGACATTGAAAAACAGTTGTGTAAGGGTCAGCCTAACTGTCCATGTGAGTACGATGTGTTTGTGTGTGTGTGTGTGTGTGTGTGTGTGTGTGTCAGTGTGTGGGTGTGTAGGGGTGGGTGTGTGTGTGTGTGGGTGGGTGTGTGTGTGGGGGTGGTGTGTGTGTGTGTATGTGTGTGTGTGGGGGTGGTGTGTGTTTGTGTGTGAGTGTGTGTGTGTGTGAGTGTGTGTGTGTGTGTGTGGGGGTGTGGGGGGGGAGGGGGGGGTATGTGTGTGTGTGTCTGTGTGTGGGTTTCGCGTAGGTGGTGGTTATGTGTGTGTTCGTTTGTTTGTATGCTAGTGGGCGGCAGGGTCTGTGTGTGTTTGTTGGTGTATGTGTCTGTGTTTCAGTCTGTTTGTCTTGTCTGTCTGTCTGTCTCTCTGTATATCAGTATTAAAAAAGAATGCCCATGTATCCCCCCCCCCCCCCCTAAATACAGTCCCATAACTAGTCCTCATTATCATGGTTCCAGTGCCCCCAGTGAACGGACGTTGGGCAAGCTGGTCAGGCTGGAGTTCGTGCACGAAGGACTGTAATGGCGGCATACAGACCAGAAGGCGAGGGTGCAACCAGCCCAGCAGAGGGGGACAGAACTGTAACGGGAATACGAAGGAGTGGAGAATGTGCAATATTCAAGACTGTGACGGTAAGAGCATTTGGGAGAATGACAATGGCGAGTTGGCATGGGCGGATGGAAGGCAGCAGTTGGGAGAATGACAATGGCGAGTTGGTATGGGCGGATGGAAGGCAGCAGTTGGGAGAATGACAATGGCGAGTTGGTATGGGCGGATAGAAGGGGGCAGTTGGGAGAATGACAATGGCGAGTTGGTATGGGCGGATGGAAGGCAGCAGTTGGGAGAATGACAATGGCGAGTTGGTATGGGCGGATGGAAGGGGGCAGTTGGGAGAATGACAATGGCGAGTTGGTATGGGCGGATGGAAGGGGGCAGTTGGGAGAATGACAATGGCGAGTTGGTATGGGCGGATGGAAGGGGGCAGTTGGGAGAATGACAATGGCGAGTTGGTATGGGCGGATGGAAGGGAGCAGTTGGGAGAATGACAATGGCGAGTTGGTATGGGCGGATGGAAGGGAGCAGTTGGGAGAATGACAATGGCGAGTTGGTATGGGCGGATGGAAGGGGGCAGTTGGGAGAATGACAATGGCGAGTTGGTATGGGCGGATGGAAGGGAGCAGTTGGGAGAATGACAATGGCGAGTTGGTATGGGCGGATGGAAGGGGGCAGTTGGGAGAATGACAATGGCGAGTTGGCATGGGCGGATGGAAGGGAGCAGTTGGGAGAATTTGTTTGTTTGTTTGTTTGTTTGTTTGTTTGTTTGCTTAACGCCCAGCCGACCACGAAGAGCCATATCAGGGCGGTGCTGCTTTGACATATAACGTGCGCCACACACAAGACAGAAGTCGCAGCACAGGCTTCATGTCTCACCCAGTCACATTATTCTGACACCGGACCAACCAGTCCTAGCACTAACCCCATAATGCCAGACGCCAGGCGGAGCAGCAACTAGATTGCCAATTTTAAAGTCTTAGGTATGACCCGGCCGGGGTTCGAACCCACGACCTCCCGATCACGGGGCGGAAGTTGGGAGAATGACAATGGCGAGTTGGTATGGGCGGATGGAAGGTGGCAGTTGGGAGTGGGGGGAGTGGGAGGGGTACTTATAGAGGAAGCCGGGGGATCGGGTCGGGAAGTTGGATTGTTTCTGAGTTTGTACAGGTCTGTTCCTGTTACTTTGTCTGACATTTTTTGTGACTGTAGGTAATAAACGTTTGTGAGTCGGCTTTGGTATTCAGGGAAGGAGGTGGTGGCAAGAGCTGTGGCCAGGTGCACGGCGAAGATATACAATGTAATGAAGACAAACAATTAGCAAGATCGTATTTCAGCAGCTCGGATTTTTGGTGAAGGCAATCTGCCTTGCTTCTTGGTGGTACAGAGGGCCAATAATATGTGTATGATGTGTCTTTTAAGAAACTAATTTATATATAAACAAATTCCCACTCAGTCTACCCAGCAAGCAGCCAAGCTGTTGATTTGTTTCCTAAGTGTCCGCATAATAATAATGATAATAATAATAAAACATTCTTCAATAGCGCTATTCACCGCCAGATAACAGTCTCACTATGATGGCGCTTTACAAAACATTGGACATTAAAATGTATTGTTTTGTCAATAACAAACGTTCCCACAACCTACCTTTCTTGTGTTTGGATTAAGATCTAAGATGGTGAGCTGAATTGTGACCCTCCACCACGAAATGAGTCGCATGTCACCTCGCGCGGTTCTGCGCTAGGCTTAATATTAGTCCGGGGAGTGTCTGGTAACAGTGTGAGGGTCAACTTAGTCACATGCTTATAACTCAAACAGTTTTTGCTCTTTTCTAAAACGGTTTTCACCACTGGATAGAGCATAAAAAACTCTTTATGAAATTGTAAAAATATGAAAATCATGCAAATGTGACATGTGACTCATTTCGTGGTGGAGGGTCACAATTGCTCACACGGGAAGGACTGTCCATTCAAACCTGACTTTCTCTTCCAGAAATTTCTCGAATATCCCCGTGGACGGAGTGGATCCAGACCAACAGAACGGGAGGGGGGTACTTCGAGCAGAGGTTCCGCTTCACTTGCAGAGCCACCGTACCGAAGCGGAAGATGATTAAGACCTCGTTTGCCAAGAGTCAGGCTCGCTTCTGCCACAACAACGGACACGGCTGTCAAACTGCAGGTAAGGGAAATGATCGTGTGCGGTGTTTAATACATGTAGGGGAACTGGGGGCAAAATGCTGCAACGATGGAACAGTGGTTTTTGTTTTAACAAGGCATTTTCTGTTACAAATGGAGCATTTATCACTGATAGTGGTGACATTTTGATGATTGCGTTTGACATCTTCTGTATTGTTACAAAGGATGAATGATAGTCAAGAAACCGTTACTTCTTCGATAAAGTTTGGGAAGATGTCGGTGTTCTTTTACATTCAGGTTTATCCTTGTTTCAACTGATGCCCTGTTCAATACACGTAGCATATTCCCTACTCTGTTCATCTCTTTATAGGGGTCACATCAACGAAAAATCGAGTTGAACAGCGTATTTTTCTGTAGTCATTCGGGATTTCATTTCATGCAATCCATCTGCAACAATGCGTTTTGTTTGTTTGGTCTTTAAATTAACTGTGTTTGCGTATACATCGTGTTTTATTCTTGCTGCAAGGCTTAAGTCGGAAACACACTTTTCCATCCATTGTAATTAATTGTATGGACAATAAATGATCTTATGTCTGATGTCTTATGATAAACGAACACATTTTCAAAAAAATACATTCAAGAATAAAAATACAAACAAAAACATCCTGGGACAACTCGATTTTTCATACGATTGAGAAAAACGTGTCTTCCATCATCAACCACTGTTCGTTGTTGTTTGTGTTACTCATCACTCATCAACAACACAAAGACCCGACAGACAATGTAGCTATCAGGGAACCCCCCAAAAATGGGCCATGTATTGGATTCCCGATAGCTTGAGTGTTCTTTGGGGTCGTTGTAGATCAATAGATGTTTTCTGTTAATTGAGCATGTAGTATGTAAGAGGGTGTATGCTTCAACATATATATATATATATATTGTTGCTCAGATTCTGACTGTTTGTAAATGTTATTAGCCTGTTTGTCGCTCAGATTCTGACTGTTTGTAAATGTTATTAGCCTGTTTGTTGCTCATGTTTTCACGTCTCTCTTACAAAAAGTCTCGTGTCTCTTTTCTTTGTGACATGTTAATACCGAATGAATTCAGAAACTGTTCTACATATAATGTTGTGTTTAACTTTGTTGTCCTAACAACAGCAAGTGTTGTTTCTTAAAGTATTGATTGGGAGCACGCCCATAGTACAGGCGATGCTCCATTTTAGAGCAAGATTTGAAATTATGTGGGGTTTTTAATTAGATTTAGACACGAAAAAAAATCACATTTTTTTAAATAAATGAACTACTAGAAAGTTACCGGTACTCAGTTTCACCATGTTCCCTATTTCATATTTCTAGTTTTCATATTTTGGTTAACTCACCCTAAATATGCTTGAAACTCCAATTTCTCTGCCTAATATTTGCCCTCAAAATTATCATTGGCTAGCTTTTGTCCATTTGGGTCTGCAGGCTACTCTCTCCCTGTGTGTTCGTTTCTTTGTTTCTTGGTTTGTTTCTTGGTTTGTTTGTTTGTTTGTGTCTGTTTTTGTTTCTTTTTTTCTTTTTTTTTCTTTGTTTGTTAGTTTCATTGTTTGTTTCTTTGTTTGTTGCATACTACTTGTGTGGGGCGGAGTGCACGTGCACGTGCACATGATCGCTGAGGCGCTTTTAGTTCCCTGCTTACGCTCACACCCAACCCCTCTCCCCCCCCCCCCCAACCACCCACCCCCACCCCACCTCTAGCCCCAGTCCCAGCCCTCGTATTCTTTACACTTTCATCCCCAGAGCTCCTCGATCACAATATCCAAAGATCCATCCTAGGGAAGTTTTTCAAAGTGTAAGGTACGTCAGTCACAGTCAGTGTAACCTTTTCACTGTTAGAGCCTCTCCTAAGATGAATTTCCCAAATACGTTGTGGGGGGAGGGGGGAGGGGGGAGGGGTAGCGGTTAGGGGAGTGTGTTGTAAAAAGGAAGTTGGTTTGCTATCTTCATTCTTGAATCTTCATATTGTTTGTGCGTGTGTGCTGTATGAGTTTGGCTTCACCCCGACCAACCCTTCCTATCACCAAAGCCCCACAATACCTTCATCCTTCCATCCATCCATCCATCTTGTAGTGTTAGCAGGCAAAACTTGTGTGTGGTGCATGCTAAAAACCAAAGACCCTTTGGCCTGTTTTGTCTACTCCACAGGTCAACTGAGAAACTCCATAACCTCCATAGACACCTTCTCGTCAGTGGACCGTGTCCTCCGAAAGTTCTGCCGGTACAAGAGGAAGCTCTTCCAGAAGTACTGCAACTGCCGGACGCTGGGTGTGTTCCTCGTCTGTCAGAAGTGCGGCTACGGATGACTAGTGTCTCCGGATTACTGGGACATTCTGCTGGACTACTTGAACGCGCTGCCTAGCTACTATTGGGAGTCTTAAAAAGGAGGGGGAAAAGCTCAGGATGGATAGAGGCTTCAAGGCTTCTTCTTTTCACTCCTGATACAGCTTTTTTTCTGAACTTTTTTTGGGAGTCAGTGGACTTTTATACGTGAGGATTTTCATTCTTGCCAAGCCACACCACCCACCCTTCTCTCTCTGAATTCGGGGTTTTAGATGAGTCACAGAACTTTCATGAGGAGTTGGTCTTCGCTCGTGTACGTCAGAATTCGTCTTCACCCTTGTTCATTATTCAGTGATTTTGGGAGTGTAGATGGCAACGATTCAAACGGGATTGTCTACTTCTTTACAAGACACTTTGGTGATGATAGAAAGAATGTTTCCCGTTCTGGGGAGTCACTTAAAATCGACGTCAGTTTCTCTTTGATTATACATTTATCTTCAGAAACAGTGAATGTCTTCGATGATTAGTGATTAACTGTAGCGGGTGGCCTTCTTTGGGCCACTTTACCATATATATTAGATTAAGACAAAAATAACTTTTTACATGTACATTCTGAAATCTAGGGGAAGGAAAACTGCCTTCAAGCATCAAGAGATCTGAAGTAAGCTGGTTAATTGGATCTCCACAATATGGATCTCGTCTTTAGGGAATTCATGCTTTAGATAATTAATGTTCTAACACTTTTTTAATTTCTGTACCCGTGACTTTCCAAATGGGAGAAGTTACGATCAGTTGATAACGCCGGTGATGCGAAGAGAGGATCAAATTTATCATCAGCTGTTTTGAGACTGCTATCATGTGTCATCACAGCGCTAAGCTTGCATTCAAGGAGCTCAGTCGACACGAGATGACAGGATTTATTTGGTGGAAAGCTGGCACCAACAACCTTGGTTCCTTCAAGACACTTTCCAAAGCCTCGGCTCAAAGTTGATGAGAAGGCATCATGATCGAATCACCATAGCGTCCGTGAGCAACACTTGTCGTCCTGTTTTCACGGGCTGTTATAGTCTTGACCAAAACCACAAGAACGACAGCAGTGTCAACACAACCCATGGCAGAATTGTCGTGTCTCCAGTTTGATAATATAAGGGACAACAACGTTGCTATGCGTCATTACCGATGGAAAGACTTAGATTGGTAACAGCAAATCCTGATGGTGTTCTCCGCGTGAGAAGCTATGACTATGTCCGGTCATGAGCCAGATTGACTTGCAATCATCGACATGGTCATCAAGAGAATCCCAGCTTCACCAGAGGATTGTTACTTCTTCTAGCCCTAGTCTCGCCTTCACTTCAACGTATTCTTTTCGCCTCTCATCGACGCGACGTCTTGTGATAATAACATTGACCACAGTGATTCCCTGATAGGTGACTCCCTACACATAGTGAAACCACTCCTCTAGACTCGGTGACTCCCGAAGAAGGGTGGACTGACTCCCAAAAGACTCCAGTGCCATGCGGAAAAAAACAATTGCACTCTTCAAAATAAAACATGCAAAGCTATACCCGTGTGTACGACGAGAAATGGTCAACAGCAGTTGGATTGTGCAGACAGTGCGACTCCTTGCATCACGTGCAAGACAAAGTGAACAGTACAGTACACCAGAAGGTCTGTTCAACAACTACAGGCGGGCATGCGAAACAAGCCACAACACAAACTTCTTCTTCATCTTCGTCTTTAAAATGGACACTTCTCTACATTAAAATGGTTGACATAATTATGGTGCGTGCATTTAAAATAAAACAATCATGATGAAAGCAGGAGAATGCACATAAATTGTTACAAAAGTGAAACTAGCTTACAATCTTGAGACCTTGGAGATTCTGCAAACGAAGAAGATCTTCTTGGAAATTTTGGAAATGAAGAACATTTCAGATCCCAGAACAGTGAATTGTGTTTGATTCGATTAAAGGTTGCTCGATCGGAGCAGAGAACTCGATTTACCCAGCATTCTGCTCAGTGAGCAAGCAAGTAGTCATGACAACAGGGGAGAGAAATGCAAGCTGTGATTCTAATTTGCATATTCATACCGTGTATAAATCATTATATTACAAATCGATCTGTTTTTATACCTTAACGAAAATCAAGCATGAGCTACGTTTTAATGATTTCAAGCTAGTATTCAGTTACCGCCTATTATTATAATCATTCAGTTTGATTGTGTTATTCTACTCTGAAGAAGCACAACTAACTCAACGTGTACTACTCAGCATGTGGCTTAGACAGCATGACAGCGAAGACAGTATGATTATTTATACACCAGTGTATACAGAACAGCATAAACTAGCATGCAAATATCTACGTTTCCATAGCTACGGGCATGCATAGTAGAGTGAGCGCAGAAACCGCTTTTCCAGTGCATGGACACATTATAAGCAGTGCATAGTTATAAGAGACTTTCCAGCAGAATATACCAATATTCAAACTTGCATCAAAGTTCGAATATTTTGTCACAACGTCCCAGTATTCCGGTTAAAAGGATTCGTCGAGAGAGAAAAAAGGACATTGAGTTTCGCGGAGAAAAAGAAACTATTGATGTTTTGTTCTCTTTTCTTTTGTTAAGCAGCTCGTGTGTTTCTTGTTTGAGTTCCGTGAGCTTTTGTTGATATTTTTGTAGTTCTTTTTGTTTGGCTTACTGGATACTGTAAATGTACACGGGTCTGACATTTTTGTATCCAGCAAAGTTGTAGATCTGGAGTTTTGTATTATGAATGACGGTTTCGTTTGCTCAAGGTTTTCGCAAGAAAGGGGAATCGCACAAACTAGATTAGAATCATCAGAACCATTTCTAACACTCCGGCACATTTTCCGAGACAAAAAAATAAGCATTTGTTGATTCACAGTGTAAATAGAATTCACCTTATTCTAGGAAAAGCAACTTCTAGTTGTCCTCGTGGCTCTTGCAAGTTATCCAGTTGTACACAGGCTGTTTTGTGATGTTACTGAATCAAATTTGTGTGTGAATTCATTTGTGTTTTGTTTGATGATTTGTGTCCTGTGTTATCGTTTACTAGGAAATTACCTTCGTAGCCATTTTCATCATTTTCATCTTTCTTCTTCTTGGGATTTGTTCTTGTAAAAGTATGATGTAGATGATAAGAGACTTTCTTCGCCATTTTTATTTGTCCTTCATTTCAATGGCAATGCTTAAAATATGGAAACGAAAGATTCTTATTCTTAATGCAGTTGCTGTGTCAATGTAAGAACAGTCAACACATTGAACCGACTTTGGACTGTTTTGTATACATTAATTTTCATAAAATAGCTGTCTTCATACGCTGCAATACCAACTTCTGGTAAAAACAGAACTCACCAGGTCCATCAACGAATTTTTTTTTTTTTTTTTTTTTTTTTTGGGGGGGGGGGTGGTTGTGTAAAGCTTTAACAATTTAGGCATATGTTCTCATGACTTATTAAAATGCTCTTTTACTTGTAAGAAAGTAGCAATCTGAGAATGTGCATGATCTTTACTGCTCATAGCCTTTCTTCTCCCAAATCCGTCGCTCTTCCATGGAATGCTTTTTCCTTAAAGTCAACAACAAAAACTCGTTGTAATATTCATGCGACGTATTATGTATGTAAATAGCTGATGTGCAGAGATGTTACTCTTGCATGAGAACAATAGGGCGTTAAATATTGTAATGAATGTTACTGTCTTATAAATGTTGTAATAGGTGATGTTGACTTTGCTGAAGAAAAAAATTATTTTGTCAATAAAAGTGTACAAAAGATAGCGAAAGACTTTCCTTTTTGTTTTTTTCACTGTAATATATGACTTATACTTCAATTTTTTTATCAGCTCTGATTTAGTAAAACGTACAGTTATGAAAAGTTTGTACATAAGCGTAGAGTTTTTGGAAGTCTTTATAACCCTAATTTATTGTAACTATAGTTGTTGATTCTGTTTGATGAATCTTTCTCATTTAATTGCTTACCCTAAGATTCGTCATGTACGCTTTCAAAGGGAGGAATAATTGTCAAAGAAGTTTTGGTGTACATACATTACTTTAAACCTCGCGGATTGCTGACGTCAGGCGTTTTGTTTGTATCTTTGATTTTTGTCAAACCTGTCTGATTCTGTGCGTTGACAATAATCAAAGTATTTCTAATGGCCATGCTTTTCGGGTGTTTTTGAAATTGGTAAGGATTCATACTTCTGCTTTTCATGTGCTTTTCGTTGGTATTATTTTCCAATTCAGAGGAAATAACTATGCTCGGGTGATTTTTGTGCAATACTGAAAAGGGTATCAACGCATTAAGACTACTTTCATACTGTATCAACTATTTCAGACTTAATGTCGCTGACAAATATTTGCTATTAATAGTAGTAGTGCACACTGTTAAACCATTTATGTTTTCTACTTTTTACCTTTTCACTCTTTTCTCTCAACTTCAGTCCAAAAAATAATAGTTCGATTTATGTAAGGTAAATTTACATTCGAATACTCTGTTCTTTGTCGATATTGTTTGTGTTGATACTTTTCTTGAGGATATAACGATATTTGCACATGTCCTATTGTTTTTATTTATCAACCCGTCTTTTTAAATCAATGTTGCAACGGGAACGCAGAAGGAGAAGAACAATATTATTGTCAGCAAACAAGGGAACAGTAACACAATACTTTACGAAGCGAATTGATGCATGTTATTAATGAGTAAGAGTAATTCTAAAGTATCAAAGTAAGCATTTAAAATGTAAAAGAAGGCAGTTTGAAACAAGTCTCAACGTGGAACGACAAAAACTTAAGTGAATATATTCGTCGCTTTACAGAAAAATGTCAGTCTTTATTTGCATGATAGCACAAAACAAAGAAAGAAAACAGTACTTGTTATGGCACCGAACATAGTTCCAAAGCTTTAAAAGAAGTTTATCATGGATACTTTTATTCTGTATATGTTCTTTTGTAAAGGCCTAGAGCCATAGGTTAGGCACTTAAAAATGTCCAGTTGTTATTATATTATTATAGTATACTTACAAATGTCCAGTTATTATTATATTATTATAGTATACTTACAAATGTCGCATGAATCTGTATGACAACAACCTTTATTATATATCTATTACCCTTTGGTGTTTTTTCCTATGGAGCATTTTTACCATTAATCCGTTATAGATGAGTGAATGCAGATGTTCTATATAGTCTTTTGTCGATATCATGTGCGTTTTCGTGTTGGGTGGCTCTCTCACTGTTCTGGGTAAATTATGAAAAAGCGCATGTGTCCTGTGGTCTACTGATAACGCAAAGTGTTCTACCAGTATTATAAGAATACAGCATGTACTATGGGCTTCCGAAGTAACTAATTTATTACTATTCAAATGTGACCCTCCACCACGGAATGAGTCACATGTCACCTTTACATGATTTTCATATTTTTACATTTTTCTAACAAGTATTTTTATGCTCTATCCAGTGGTGAAAACCGTTTCAGAAAAGAGCGAAAACTGTTTGAGTTATAAGCCTGTGACTAAGGTGACCCTCACACTGTTACCAGACACTCCCCGGACTTATATTAAGCCTAGCGCAGAACCGCGCGAGGTGACATGCGACTCATTTCGTGGTGGAGGGTCACATTAATGTTGTCATTTACAGACATAAGCCTATAATCAGAAAAAAATATATTTGCTAAACACAGGTTTACCTTCATGTTAATTTTAGTCAAAACCGAAATCAACATCGTTTGCATAAATC
>NC_090258.1:20171590-20242985 GCF_037325665.1 Littorina saxatilis
ATTCGCAAATGTGCTTATATATAACCTGTTTATACTAACAATCTATTTTCATTTTATTTCAAATTCAAATCTGTTCATTTTGTATGTATCATTTCAGAGTTGAGTTAACATCATCTTATAGCTTATAATTCCTGTACCCACGTCCAGATTGTGTTTGTTTTAAAAAAAAGTTAACTTTACCTTGTCTTCCTCTTGTACTTTTTTACATTTAGTCAAGTTTTGACTAAATGTTTTAACATAGATGGGGGAATCGAGACGAGGGTCGTGGTGTATGTGTGTCTGTCTGTCTGTCTGTGTGTGTGTGTGTGTAGAGCGATTCAGACTAAACTACTGGACCGATCTTTATGAAATTTGACATGAGAGTTCCTGGGTATGATATCCCCAGACGTGTTTTTCATTTTTTTGATAAATGTCTTTGATGACGTCATATCCGGCTTTTCGTGAAAGTTGAGGCGGCACTGTCACGCTCTCATTTTTCAACCAAATTGGTTGAAATTGTGGTCAAGTAATCTCCGACGAAGCCCGGACTTCGGTATTGCATTTCAGCTTGGTGGCTTAAAAATTAATTAATGACTTTGGTCATTAAAAATCTGAAAATTGTAAAAACAATATGGTTTTTATAAAACGATCCAAATTTACGTTCATCTTATTCTCCATCATTTTCTCATTCCAAAAACATATAAATATGTTATATTTGGATTAAAAACAAGCTCTGAAAATTAAAAATATAAAAACTATGATCAAAATTAAATTTTCGAAATCAATTTAAAAACACTTTCATCTTATTCCTTGTCGGTTCCTGATTCCAAAAACATATAGATATGATATGTTTGGATTGAAAACACGCTCAGAAACTTAAAACGAAGAGAGGTACAGAAAAGCGTGCTATCCTTCTCAGCGCAACTACTACCCCGCTCTTCTTGTCAATTTCACTGCCTTTGCCATGAGCGGTGGACTGACGATGCTACGAGTATACGCCAATACGGTCTTGCTGCGTTGCATTGCGTTCAGTTTCATTCTGTGAGTTCGACAGCTACTTGACTAAATGTTGTATTTTCGCCTTACGCGACTTGTTTTAAACTCTTGACGTGTGTATTTTCCTATTTTCCATTTCCAGATTTCATCTCTGAATTTCTAGTCTTGATTCCGTCATTTTCCCTGGTTGTTTATGGTTGTTTATTGTTGTTTGTCATTCTTGTTGTGGCACAGAATAACAGATAATCATACTTGAATACACTTTCAGAAAAATTCGTTTTTCACGTTTGTATAGAAAAACAATTGTATTTCCCCTATTTCTCTTGCGCTTAATATCACTGTATATTTAAGACAATTCATAGTCAAATATTTTGCGCAATTAAGCATATACTTTCCCCTAGAAAAAAATACATTTAAGATGTAGATAGCACTTTCACATATCTTCAGTTATTCAAAATGTGGTTGCATTTTGATGCATTGTGATTGGGAAATGCTTTAGTTTTTGTGTTTTTGCATGGAATGATGTTGAATGCTTGCAGTGTTAAACCTAATATGTTTTAAAATCTGCTTCACTGTTTGCTATCTTCAAAACAATGTCATTGGTCGCATCTTCTGTTTGTTTGTTTGTTTGTTTGTTTGTGTCATTTGTATGTATTTTTGGTGGAGGGAGTGGACGGCCTTCTCCGTTATATTTTCCTTCACACTTTGCCATTGTTTATATAAGATCCATTCGTCTACCATCAATTATGTATGTGCTAACACCTCGTTGATGATTTAAATTACTTGTCTTAACATCATTGAAAAATTACAGCATCGTGTTCATGTGTAGTATGGCCAGTCCTCACAACCTTTTACCAATAGAATCCGTGTTACCAAGTCATATTGTACATCTTTTTGTCATGATACCCCTCAAAATTAAGGGTTTTTTGACCGCTCATGCGAACGACACCGGCATCAGTAGGAATAGCATAGCACACGAGATACGCAAGCGAGCTAAACGAAACAACATGTTCTGGGCTCAACATTTTCGTAATGAAGCCTGTGCTGCGACTTCTGTCTTGTGTGTGGCGCACATTATATGTCAAAGCAGCACCGCCCTGATATGGCCCTTCGTGGTCGGCTGGGCGTTAAACAAACAAACAAACAAACAAACAAACAAACATTTTCGTATGTAAACCTTGCAAAGTTTAGCTTATTGTGATTTTTCGTCGATTTTGTAATGGTCCTTTCCGTATTTGTACGATCGATTTTGAGGGTACCCTTATTTCAGCGGCGGTCACATGATCCGTGTGAAAGAAATGTTTTGTCCGAAAGGTGATCCAGAAATTCAAGTGAACGGCCTTAACTGGCATAGAAAGTTTGAATGAAATGACACGGGAATTAATGCTTTAATTTGGGTGCGAAATTTGTCGCAATAATTCGTTGATCAAGTGTAGATGAATTACATAAATCAACATACACAGAACAAAAGGAAGCGAGAAAGCAAGGAAAAATAATAAGAAAGAAAGAAAGAAAGAAAGAAAGAAAGAAAGAAAGAAAGAAAGAAAGAAAGAAAGAAAGGAAGAAAGAAAGAAACGAACAAACAAACAAATAAAGAAGAAAGGAAGAAAGAAAGCTTCATAAAGTTGTCTCACAATGTTCTCATGAACTTTTCAGACTCACCAGGAGATCTGGCCTCTCTGAACTTGCACGGCCAATGGTCAGCATGGGCCCGGTGGTCAGACTGTTCTCGTAGCTGCGATGGAGGGATGCAGTGGAGGAATCGAACCTGCGACAGCCCGGCTCCATCAGGTTACGGTCAAGACTGCGAAGGACACGAGAGGGAAGGACGACAGTGCAACACAGATTCTTGTCAAGGTCAGGGAATGTTAGTGGCGGCTGTTTCGTGTGTACACGCAAGCACAAGACCAAGTGCGCACGGAAAAGATCCCGTAATCCATGTCAGAGTACGGTGGGTTATAGAAACACGAAAATATCCAGCATGCCTCCCCCGGAATCGGCGTATGGCGGGGTAAAAACGGTCATGCACGTAAAATTCCACTCGTGCAAAAACACGAGTGAACGTGGGAGTTTCAACCCATGAACAAAGAAGAAGAAGAAGGGGCGGCTGTGGTGGAGGTCACTGGCGTGTAAGGATAGTACAGTGGAACCTGCCCTGGCGACCCCCTCTCGACAACGACCACCTGCCCATTACGACCACCCAGACGAGCATTTTTCGTGTATGCATATGATTCACCTTCCGTGTTGTTCGTCCTTCGTTTTCGAAGATGACCGCAGACCCATGGTATGCTTGGGTGTCTGCATGGTCTGATGAGTCCGGAAATGACTGATAAGGCCAATCCGGTCCAGGAAACCCCTCCCGCATGCTGGACACACATGAGAAGGTTCAGCTGCTGGGGTACTGGCTGCTCTGGTTTTCCGGATTGTGCGCGTTGACGATTCACCTTCCATAGCAACCTCTTGTCTATAACAACTACTTTGGTTGTTCCCTTCGTGTACACTACATTGGGGTGTGCACGTTAAAGATCCCACGATTGACAAAAGGGTCTTTCCTGGCAAAATTGTATAGGCATAGATAAACAAAATGTCCACCAAAATACCCGTGTGACTTGGAATAATAGGCCGTGAAAAGTAGGATATGCGCCGAAATGGCTGCGATCTGCTGGTCGATGTGAATGCGTGATGTTGTGTGTAAATAATTCCATCTCACACGGCATAAATAGATCCCTGCGCCTTGAGTCCGAGTCTGGAGATACGCGCGCGATATAAGACTTCATATAACATAACATGATGGTTATAGACGGCTCTGACTTCATTGTAATTGGGATACATCTCAGAGGGGAGAAATAAGGGTTAAAACAGGAGGACATTAGTGCAAGACGTAGTAGAAGAGAGTGGCACGAAAAAACCCTGGCAAAGAGCTGTATATAGAGCTACATTCGTAATGAGCCAATGAATATTATTTACAATAAAAAGCGTTATTGTCCTTACAGTTTCGTGCTTGGTCAAACGAATGTTGGGGATGGTGTCTATGTCAGGTGTTTTTGCAATACACGTTATACCGTGTGTTGCTTTTCTTAAAACTGGTTGTGGTTGCTGGTTGTTGATAGTGGTTTTTGTGTGTGTCTTTATTTATCTTTTTCCCACGTCGTCTTCGATCGACAGGAACCTGGTCATGCTGGTCACCTTTCACCCCCTGCACTGTGACCTGTGGGTCAGGGGTCAAATCAAGGTCACGCCACTGTGAGAGTTCAAAGGTCGGCGGAATCCCGTGTTTTGGCAACTCTGTGGAAAGCCGCCTCTGCGTGATGGAGACCTGTCCTACAGAGACTGTGACCAGCCCACCTTCTGTTGAGTTTCGTCACCAAGGTAACGAGGGGATAAAGAAAGACAGCCAGACAGATATACAGACCGACCGACAGACAGACAAACAGGGAGGGGGGGGGGGGAGAGAGAGAGAGAAAGAGATATACGATTTTGTTCAGAGTAACAGATATAAAATGATTCTTCGTCACACAGAGAGCGTAGTATATGTAAGATAACTCGATCTATACGAACCAAGTAAAAGGGTCAGGCAAGTGTGTCGCCTTTTTACACCCCCGGTATAGGGGTGTGTACAGGTTTCACTGGATGTGTTTGTTTGTTTGTGTGTTTGTGTGTTTGTGTTCGCATATAGATCTCAAGAATGAACGGACTGATCGTCACCAAACTTGGTGAACAGGTTCTATACATTCCTGAGACGGTCCTTACAAAAATTGGGACCAGTCAAACACACGGTTAGGGAGTTATTGGTGGATTAAGATTCTACAAGGACTTATAGAGAAACATATTCATGGTCAAAGGGAAATAACCTTCTCAGTTGGTGGCAGTGAGAATGGGTGCAGTGAGAATGGTTATTTCCCTTTGACCAACGGGGGTGTTTTTCCTACCTCGAAGGAATTTCTTGTTCGCTATGTTTTTACAAGGAGAAACCTAGTGTGTCTAAACTAAGAGACAAATACACAGAGGTGTGTGTGTGTGTGTGTGTGTGTGTGTTGGGGGAGAAGGGAGATGACCGATGATATTTAACACCCAACGCACCTTTGTTGTTGTGTTGGTCTCATGCACGCGTGACCTGGGCCCGTATTCTTGAAACAGCTGCAACTCATACACCGGCCTGTAAAACCACTTCCGCTCGATAAGTCCGCTAAGTGTTATTTATGAAACTCCGGTAAGGACTTACCCGGGTGTCTCCGAGCTGTAAAGTTAGAGGACCCATCCCCTTCCTCTAAAACCGTCAATTTTGAATAAATCTTGTTAAAATATTGTTTGTAGATCTATGTCCCTCATGGACACACATTGGTGTCATTTAAGCACCAATGCATTGCGGACAAATACGAGATACCGCTCGCGAAAGATTTCAACCGATGCTCGATCATACCGGCTTGTAGTGAAAGCGTGCTAGCGTCTTCTTTAATGCATTACAGTGTCAATTTATTTTCAACTGATTCCGTGGCCGAACGGTTCTCTCGTTCGCCTGATGCGTACATGGTATAGTACCTAGTAAACGCCCACCCTCCAGTTTCGACCAGTGGACGGTAGACAAGGAAAATAAATAAAGATTATTCAGTCTGCTGTTATTGTTGTTTTTCAATTGTTTCCTTTCCTTAGACATGCTTCGGGGATTGGACAGAAAAAGGTTTCTGGAGTGGCTAGAGAATCACAATACATTTTTGACTGGGAGGAAAAAGAAGAAACGAAAGCTTCATCTTTGGTTTAAACATAAGTTTATTTCAACAAATGTTACAATCATGACATGTATACAAAAGACACAGGTAACAGCAACAAGCTAGAAGCTGATAGTGGTGTTCCTGCATGGATATTACAACGTAAGGCGGTAACGACTGAACAATTTGTCTAAATAAACCAAATCTATTAATAACATAATAAACGTTGCATAATCATTATAAAGAAAGACAGTAAGAGGAAGGAAGGAGGGGAAGAAAAGAAATAAACAAGTCGCGTAAGGCGAAAATACAATATTTAGTCAAGTAGCTGTCGAACTCACAGAATGAAACGCAATGCCATTTTACTCGTAGCATCGTCAGGCCACCGCTCATGGCAAAGGCAGTGAAATTGACAAGAAGAGCGGGGTAGTAGTTGCGCTAAGAAGGATAGCACGCTTTTCTGTACCTCTCTTTGTTTTAACTTTCTGAGCGTGTTTTTAATCCAAACATATCATATCATATGTTTTTGGAATCAGGAACCGACAAGGAATAAGATGAAAGTGTTTTTAAATTGATTTGGACAATTTAATTTTGATAATAATTTTTATATATTTAATTTTCAGAGCTTGTTTTTAATCCGAATATAACATATTTATATGTTTTTGGAATCAGCAAATGATGGAGAATAAGATAAACGTAAATTTGGATCGTTTTATAAATTTTTATTTTTTTTTACAATTTTCCGATTTTTAATGACCAAAGTCATTAATTAATTTTTAAGCCACCAAGCTGAAATGCAATACCGAACCCCGGGCTTCGTCGAAGATTACTTGACCAAAATTTCAACCAATTTGGTTGAAAAATGAGGGCGTGACAGTGCCGCCTCAACTTTCACGAAAAGCCGGATATGACGTCATCAAAGAAATTTATCAAAAAAATGAAAAACATGTTCGGGGATTTCATACCCAGGAACTCTCATGTCAAATTTCATAAAGATCGGTCCAGTAGTTTAGTCTGAATCGCTCTACACACACACACACACGCACACACACACACACATACACCACGACCCTCGTTTCGATTCCCCCTCGATGTTAAAATATTTAGTCAAAACTTGACTAAATATAAAAAGAAGAGGGATGGGTAGGAGTTGTACAGAAATTAAAGTTGTTGTCCGGTTTGTGGAGCATTGATTCTGGTTTGCCCAAAGCGGCTTGAACGTTCAATGGACGAGTGTACTATGGAAAAAAATTTCCTGTTCAAATCTAGAGAATACTGTCTGTCTCCATTATTTTAGAAGGTGGGGGAGGTGAATACTGTGGTTAGGGGGGTATGTATGGTTTCTTGACGTGCTTCGCGATAATTAGGACAATCGAATAGGAAGTGTTTTACGGTTTCGGACGGAAATCCGCAGTCACAAGATGCATCTGTAGCAACTAGATCGTTAATAAGATCACTTATATATAGCCTGAGCTTACAGTGAATTGTTTGTGATATGCGATCTCCAGAATACCAATAACACGGCGGACTTTTTTTTGACAAAAAGTGGTTGAATTCACTTAGGGACTCACTAAGTTTTATGTAGTCTGGTAAAGAATTCCAGAGTTGTGTTGAAGATGGGAGAAATGAGTTTCTGTATAATTCAGTGTTAAACGATGGAACTTTCCTATCTAAAGGTCTGCGCTGGCGATATGGGTTATTAGTTGATATTAATGGTGGCAATATCGCAAGTAAGTAGTTTGGCACCTTACGGTGTACAATCTTGTGAAATAATATCAATTTTTGACGTTTACGCCTCTCTAAAAGTGAAATAAAGCCTGACTCGTCGTACAGTTTTTGATGGCTTGTACAGCGGACTGCTCCAACAATAGTCTTCATCTTCAAAGCTTCATCTTTGGCGGGAAGTGATGTCTGAAGAGGTTGATTCACGGGTGTGTGTGTGTGTGTGCGTGTGTGTGTTAGTGTGTGTGTGCAGTGGTGTGTGTGTGTTAGTGTGTGTGTGTGTGTGTACGTGTGTGTGTGTGTGTGTGTGTGTGTGTGTGTGTGTGTGTGAGAGAGAGAAAAAGAGAGAGAGAGAGAGAGAGAGAGGGGGGGAAGTTTTGTGCAATAACGCATCCTTTGAACACTTCTATGGCAAATGACTAAAATATCGTTTTTCTAGCTAAGGAACTGCTCCTGCCAAGGGTATAGTACCTATTAAACGCCCACCCCCCACTTTTGGGCAAAATTGGTGCATAGGGTGGGTGGGCGTATACAAGGTAGATAACAGTAATATCATGTTAACCAACAATTTTAAAAAACCTCATTCTCGCCTTAAATTAATTTTTAAAATCAATTTTATATCACAACGTACTCTCTTGCACACGAAGAAAATAAATAAAAACAAACAAAATTAATGACAAAAAATATTTTTGAAAAAAGTAAGGCCTGATGGTGATTTGAACTCAACTCAAACGCGCATCGGGCGAATCCGATAACCATTCGGCTACGGAATCAGACAACAAATTCTCGCCACTGTTATGCATTAAATAAGACGCTAGCACGCTTTCGCAACACGCCGTTATAATCGAGCATCGGTTGAAATCTTTCGCGAGCAGAATCTCGTATTTTACCGCAATGCATTGGTGCTTAAATGACACCAATGTGTGTCCATGAGGGACATAAATCTACGAACAATATTTGAACAAGATTTATTCAAACTTGACGGTTTTAATGGACAGTGTTGGTGAAGTTACTGACAGGTAGCGACTTTACAGGAGGGGGATGGGTCCTCTAACTTTACAGCTCGGAGACAACCCGGTAAGGACTTACCGGTGTTTCATAAATAACACTTAGCAGTTGGCGGACTTATTGAGCGTAAGTGGTTTTACAGGCCAGTATATGAGTTGCAGCTTTTTCAAGAATAAATTTTGTTCAAATATTGTTTGTAGAGAGGAGCTAGCATGAGGAATCTCCTATTCTAAAAATAACCAATTTTGGTAGCTGCCGACCTTCCGCCAGACACACATTAATACCGGGGGAAAATAAATAATTACTGGGCAGTAAAAATAAATACTGGGCGGTAGTTAAACGACGGTTTGACTTTAAAGGACACAATGTTGCAGCCTTTTCAAGAATACGGGCCCTGGTCATGTGACCAACTTTTGTCGTAGCAATCACGTGCCATTGTTCTATTCCCAAACACTTGTTAAGGGAGGTTGGGGTAGTAATGATTACTCTACTCTGCTTGTGACATTTTTCTCAATTACGGGCAGGGGCTACCTTAAAATACACCGTTTTTCTCTTCAAGTCATTTGACCACAACATTCATGAAACAGCAAATGCACACCAAATTTTAACACAAACAGTTCTGTTTCATGAATGTTGCGGTCAAATGACTTGAAAAGAAACCGGCACGGTTGGCCTAGTGGTAAGGCGTCCGCCCCGTGATCGGGAGGTCGTGGGTTCGAACCCCGGCCGGGTCATACCTAAGACTTTAAAATTGGCAATCTATTGGCTGCTCCGCCTGGCGTCTGGCATGAAGCCTGTGCTGCGACTTGTGTCATGTGTGTGGCGTACGTTATATGTCAAAGCAGCACCACCCTGATATGGCCCTTCATGGTCGGCTGGGGGTTTAGCAAACAAACAAACTTGAAGAGAAAAACGGTGTATTTTATGGTAGCTCCTGCCCTTAAGCTTGGTAATTCTCAGCCTTGAGTTACCTTGTACTGATCAATAATTTGTCAAAGTGAAATGTTACTCTTTTTTTCAGACTTGTGCATCGGATGGACCTGGTCAGACTGGTCGCCCTGCATCCAGCACAGCGGTGTCCAGTATCGACACAGGAGTCCACCCAGGGGTCAGCTGTTTCCTGTCCCAGCCTGCTCTCAACGCTTAGAAATGCGGTCATGTGAAGTCATCACCAATCACGTCATAGCAAGCACAGAAGGAACTAGTGGTAAGATTAATTGAAGATTTTGTCTGTTGTTTTGATATGTTCCTGGTACTAAGTTGATACATGTATATGAATGGCAGATGGGTTTGGCTGTATTTTCCGATGCAAGTAGAATATTATAATTTATTATGATATATAGTATAGCCTCTACAAGGTAATCGATGTCCAAAGGGGACACATTAAAGTCCTGCTAATATCAATGGATTGCATTCAAGATACCTCTTTACTACCGTTTCAGTGGCCCTGTCAGTTTCGGTAATACACAGACCTTTCGTTCTTATAAAAGGGCAGGGGGACAGAGAGTTTAATACACTTCCCACAATGAATTGATACTGACATCATTGCAAAGTCAAAGGCCTAAGGTAGGAAATATGCTCAGTGAACCAAACAAGACAGCAAAAAGTCAATAAACTCTCAATTATGAATACCCATCTAAATAAATAAATCAGCAGCAGAAGGCATAAAAACATGCTCGGCAAAATATAGCTCATAACTTACCTGATACAACTATTCTACATTTCAGACGTTAACGTGGGAGCAGTGAAGTCAGCAGGCAGCAGCAGCAGCAGCCACACTCGTCGTCTGGGGGTCCTCTACCTGGTCATCACCGCCATCATCAGCTTCATCATCGGTGGTGTGGCCTGCATAGGCCTCTACCTCTACATCCAGCATCATCGCAAGCAGCAGCGCAAAGAGGAAGCGCTGTGGACCACTGATAACCTCTACTCTGAAAACCTTGGTTCCAATGTCCCTGTCTCTGACAATTATAGCAACTTGCCCAAGATGAACAACCTGTCTTCCAGCCAGGACAGCCTGGAGATGCGCATGCTGAACAACCTGAGCGAGATGAGTCAGTATGACGCCTTTGGGTCACTGAGAAAGGGCAAGGTCACCGTCAACGAAGCATCCACGCTCAAGCGGAATTCCATGTGGACAAACTTGTCAATCAACGATGACAAATACTGAATCAATCCTCTCAGTAACAAAAACCCATTAAGAGAAGTCAGTCATGATGCCTTTGGGTCATTTACAATGGACAAAACTACCGTCTAGGATGCGTCCACTCTTGAGTGAAATTCCATGTGGACACATTTGTTTATCAATTTAAATAAATACTAAATCGATCATCTTTGTAAAATCACGTATTTAAGTTCTTTTTTTTTATTGGAGGGTGTAGATTGGCATGCCTCTTCAGTTTAGAAGAAGCACACTTCAAATGAGTGTCCCTTTTCAAGAGAAAACATGCTAACTTCTGGACCAAAATGTAAAATTTAAAGCGATATTATTTAGACCACATCAGTAACAAGCAAACTTACTCTTTTGAGTCATATTTATGACAATAGGTTAATCATGAAGCACTTAGTCACTTTCAAGAAAGTTTACACTCTGAAAAAATGTGAACTTGTCTGTAAACCAGCAAGAAATAGAAAGACATGTTCAAAACAACTTGTTTCTTAACATGCATCCCCAGATAGATATTTATTTTAAATACAATACAATTATTCATTCTTGTAACCTACAGCATACCCTTGTGTAACCAAGCAAATCTGATATCTTAAGATATGTATGTCGTATTTATATGGCTTTGTACAAAGTATTTTGTAAATTATTGTTCTACACACACTTGCTATAACTGTCGATGATTGTTGTGTTTATTCCATCATATCCATATAATCCATCGATTACATTTCAGATATTGATCTCTAGTTTTCACAGCTTCTTTCTTATTTATATTCTTTCTTGTGAATTCATTGTTTATTTATTTATGCAGTATACTCTTTAAATGGCAACACAAACGATTATTGGTAATATTGGTGTTGCAGCTGTATTGCCGTTGTGTAATTCCATGTCCATTTTTAGTCATGTGTGTGAGATTTAGTTTGCTTCTTATATTCTTTCTCGTTGATTCATTATTAACATATACTCTCTCCAAAAAGAAACTTGACACAGGTAAACATTTTTTATTTTATTTTTTAGATATGTTAGAGGAAAGCAACAAAATTCAGTTTGAAGTTTGTCAGTAACATTGTTGCTAACCACTAAACCACAAAAAGAACATCATTGAAGCGAGACTTTACTGGGTGGTCGCCCTTTTATTGAATTGCAAAACAAAACAAAAAATTACCCGTATCAAGTTTCTTTTTTAGGAGAGTATATATATAGCACTTTTTAATTGGCATAAAATGATTAATAGTAATGATTTTATTGAACTTGATTGCATTTGTGTGACTGCCTGTCGATTTCAAGTTATTTTTGTGTGATTTGCTTTGCTTTTTATATCTCGTAAATTCCTTACTTACATAAGTGTGCAGTAAGAACACTTTATATGGCAAACAAGATTACTAGTGGTATTGATGTTGAAGCGTTATTGCTATTGTGTGATTGCTTGTCTTTTTATTTAAATGCGCTTGTGATTTGCCTGTCTTCTTTTAGGAATTGAGTGAATACATTTATTCTATTTGTTATTATTTCAATTAAATGGAAAAGTGTTGGATGTATAGGTTCCAATGTTTATAACAACATCGTATATTCTTTTAAATCCATTTTTGTTCGTGTTTGTTTCCTTAGATGGTATGCATATAGTCCAGCGAACTGTTAGATATTGATCTCTATTTTTTTTTAAGATTCTGTCTTCATTATACAGTAGTACCTGCCATATCCGGTCACCCATTAGTCATTGCAAAGGTGACCGCAAATATCAGGTGGCCGTTCATTACAGGCCCCCTCCTCCTCCAAAAAAAAACCAAAAACACGATCAAGTTTTCATGAAGAAAAGAAAGCGATCATCCACCAGCCGCCGATTCATTGTCTCTGTTAGTTTTGCTTTCGTTTATACATCTTAATTATTTGCGTGTTTAACTCGATCGTCCTGGCTAAGCTATTGTTTCGTATGTTTCTATGTGTGTTGTTTGGATTATTATATATGTATTTGAGTGTCAGATAAACAAGTGTTTCAAACTCACATCAGCTGTGATCGATCCGGAAGTGACTGCCGTAAATGTACATGTATGCGCATGTCAGTATTTACAGTTTGCGCATGCGTAAGTATTCATGTCGTCTGTCGTCTGTGCACACAACACACACACACACACACACACACACAACGGCTGGATATTAATGATTCAAGCACTTTAAGACTGAACAAATTCTTGACGGGCTTGCAAAGGCTTCAAATAATCACTCAACAATCACTCACGTCTTCATTCACACCTCATTCGCACACGTACGAAACAAACAAACACAAACACGCAGCGATCGCTCACCCCACTCCAATGTAAACAAAAACAATCTTGAGTTTAACTCGTCAGGTTTATTAACAGGCGATACATGTGTTAACAGTTATAGAAAGTGGACAGGTGCTGATTTCTAACGGCCAGATAGCAGGTGGGAGGTGGGTGGGCGGGGAGAGCCACAGGCGCTCGCCCGCGAAAGTGACAAGTGGCCGTTAAGTGGCCGCTCCTGTCGAGTAAGAGGGGCACCTTAGGGCAAAAATCAGTGACCGTTGACCGCGTCAGACAGGTTAACGGCCATTAAGAGTCAATTATAGAAGGAAAACTCATTAGTCATGGGAAAGCTGGCCGCTCCGGGCAGGTTCACGCCCACGAAAGGGCCGGAAATGGAAGGGACCACTGTATTCTAATATGTTCTAATGAATTCATTGTTTACATACGCAATACTTTTCAAATAGTAAAAATCATTTGTTCCATTGATGTTGCAGCTTTATTGTGATGGTGTGATTGCTTTTTTACATTTAGTTAAGTTTTGACTAAATGTTTTAACGTAGAGGGGGAATCGAGACGAGGGTCGTGGTGTATGTGTGTGTGTGTGTGTGTGTGTGTGTGTGTGTGTGTGTGTGTGTGTGTGTGTGTGTGTGTGTGTGTGTGTGTGTGTGTGTGTGTGTGTGTGTGTGTGTCTGTGCGTGTGTGTGTGTGTAGAGCGATTCAGAGTAAACAACTGGACCGATCTTTATGAAATTTGACATGAGAGTTTCTGGGTATGATATCCCCGGAATTTTTGTTTTCGATAAATGTCTTTTATGACGTCATATCCGGCTTTTTTGTAAAAGTTGAGGCGGCACTGTCACACCATCAATTTTCAATCAAATTGTTTGAAATTTTGGCCAAGCAATCTTCGACAAAGGCCGGACTTCAGTATTGCATTTCAGCATGGAGGCTTACAAATTAATTAATGTCTATGGTCATTAAATATCTGAAAATTGTAATTAAAATTATGTTTTTATAAAACGATCCAAAATTACTTGTATTTTATTCTTCATCATGTTCTGATTCCAAAAACATATAAATATGTTATATTTGGATTAAAAACAAGCTCTGAAAATTAAAAATATAACAATTATGATTCAAATTAAATTTCCGAAATCGTTTTAAAAACTATTTCATCTTATTCCTTGTCGGTTCCTGATTCCAAAAACATATAGATATTATACGTTTGGATAAAAAACACGCTCAGAAAGTTAAAACGAAGAGAGGTACAGTAAAGCGTGCTATGAAGCACAGCACAACCGCTACCGCGCCAAACAGGCTCGTCACTTTCACTGCCTTTTGCACTAGCGGCGTACTACGTTCAGTTTCATTCTGTGAGTTCCACAGCTTGACTAAATGTAGTAATTTCGCCTTACGCGAATTGTTTCTATTTTCAATCGTATGTGAAATGTGATATGCTTCTTCTGACCTTCCTCGTGAATTATATATCGGTATTATTCTTTAGATGGCAAAAGTGAGTATTGTAGTATTGACTTTTTAGCTTGATTGCTTGCCCATTATAAAATATATGTGTGAGATTTGCTTTGCTCTTGATCGCTATTCAAATCAAAATTGTGTCCAGTTTATTTGATTTAGGTGTAGCGTTTTAGGTACGTGGGGACTGTATAACATGTGCTTAATATTTGTAAACTCAGAGGCAAAAGAAACGCAAATGCTGCAGTGAAGATGGCTTACCCATGAATTTTAATGTCGAATTAATTATTTCGGGTTAACAATAACAAGGAAACGAATTGACCGATACAAAAACCATACGGAAAAGTGTATTGGGATGAGAGCATGACGTGCCATGTTCCACTGAACACTGTTTGAAGACTGTTGAAGTCAATAGCGTGTTGCTCCTCCCTGGGCGTTGATGACTGGGGCGCACCTCCGGTACATGGAGAGGACGAGGTGATTAATTTGCTGCTGAGGGACCTGAGCCCACACCTGGGTCACGGCAGCACGCAGTTCTGCTGCTGTGCGGGGTCTCCGGGCAAGGGCATTAATCCTTCTTTGCATGATGTCCCAAAAGTGTTCGATTGGGTTGAGATCCGGAGATCGAGCAGGATGAGGCAGAATGTTCACGCTGTTGTGACGCAACCTGTCCTGGGTAGCACGTGCAGTATGGGGACGGGCATTGTCTTGCTGGAACAGGCAGTTCTGGTACCTCTGGACAAATGGAACCACATAGGGACGCAGGACTTGATTGATGTAGCGGTCTGCATTGACACCATTCCCACGACCTTGGCCGACGTTCTGAAAGACGACAGGTCCCATTCGCTAATTGACACCAATGGCGCCCCATATCATGACGCTGGCACCTCCCCATCGATCATGCTGCAGGATGTTATTGTTAGCAAACCGCTGTCCAGGTCTTCGCCAGATCCGGACACGCCCATCGCCAGGTTCCAGGCAAAAGCGCTTCTCGTCCGAAAAAAGAACCCTCCGCCAGTCCCGATGGCGCCAGTGGGCATGCTGCTGGGCCCAGGCTAGACGATCCAGGCGATGCTGAGCTGTCAAGACGGGACGTCGAGCAGGACGCCGATTTACCAGGTTCTGCCCACCAAGGCGTCGGCGTAGAGTTCTGGCACTGACGGGTTGTCCATGCACCCCAAATGTGTTACGGGCTGTGTTGGCGGCAGTTTCGAATGCATCTCGCTGGTGTTGATGGACAAGATGGCGATCTTGTCGGGCTGTTGTTACCCGGGGTCTGCCACGTCCTGGTAAGTCTCCGGGACTGTTATTGGCATGAAAACGTTGCTGCAGGCGATAAACCGTGGTGACATTTACTCCAAATGCCCTAGCAACTTGCTGAACTGATTGTCTGGCATCAAGTCTCCCGATCGCCTGTTGGCGCTGATCTGGTGATAGTCTCGGCATCGCGCCTGTGTCGCAGAAATGAATGTTGTAACAGTTTTGTGAGTACGGTACAGCTTGCCTGAACACTCTGAACACGAAAAGCTGCTTTTCCACATTGTGCATGTGCTGAAAGTGGTCCCCATGACGGTTTGGGATCCCCGTCAACAAGACCTCACGTGTGACCCAGATAACGGCAAACACGGTTCTGACAAGATAAGACCGCTAAAACAACACGTGCAGAACATGCTAGTATCATTATTTTCTTTTTATTTCAAGTCCATAAAGGTTTAATTAACGCATCCTTTATTTGCGTTTCTTTTGCCTCCGAGTATATGAGACCCAGTTTACTAAGGGGAGACAAAGTGACCACACACACACACACACACACACACACACACACTGACACACACACACACACACACACACACGCATACACACACATTCACACACACACACACACATGTGCACACACACACACACACACACACACACCCACACACACACTGACACGCACACACACACGCACGGACACACACACACACACACACACACATGTACGCCCGCACACACACACACACGTGTTATTTATTTCATAGGAAAGGGAAAGGTGGAGTGGAAGCGGCAGGGTAGCAGATTATTTCTTTTGTAAATTGTGTGAAATGTGTGTGTGCTTGCTTGCGTGTGACGGCCATTATTACAATTTATGCTTGTTTACCCTGAGTTATAACAGGAGTCACTGGCTTGAAATGTTTTCATGATTTTTTTTTTAGTAAAAGGCAAAACTATCCCACTTCCAGAGAGAGAGAGACACACACACACACACGCGTGTGTGTACGCATGCATAGCAATGCATGTAAGGTGTCAACTAATAACTTGTATTGACAGACTAAGTTGTGTTAGTCAGATACAGCCATACCTCAACAAATTATAACTCGTATAACTAACACCACACTGAAAAGAATATGAATTGTATAAAACGCTTTTGTTTTCCTGACTATTTTCATCGTCAAACTATCATACTTCATCATGGGTAAACTGATTACTGACAAGCTATTTAATACATTTCTGAGACAATGGCAACACAATTTGGAAATGTTTTAACTTTCTTAAAAATTGTACACTGCAAAAACTTTAAGGTTTTAAAAGGTATTTACACAGTATATTAAACAAAAGTATATTTATGGAGACAAAAATTGTATGGAACATTTTGCTTTCTATTTCCATGACCAATAGAATGAATAATGGTATTTAGAAATTGTCTGTGTGTACATTTCATTCGCTGTACATATTAGATTTAGTAAATCTTGGTAGAAATATCTGTTCTTACACACACACACACACACACACACACAAACAAACTCTCTCTCTCACTGACACAAACAAGCATCTACCTCTGAACACACAACAACGACAACGTATAATATATGAACTAATTGTGTTTATTGAAAGTCTGCGAACTGACACTGACAGTCAAATACAGTCATACCACCTCAAATTTTGTCTTTTATTTCATTGAACTACAGAGTTCTCATCATGTTTACATAAATAAAAGAGCAGTTGGGAGGGGGAGGGGGTAGGGGGAGGGAAACCATTAATCTTAGACAAAACAAATAAGTTAATTTGAAAACAACGGTTCACCTATTATTCATAAATTTATTTGTAAATTGCAATAACTTTTGGAACGTTTACTGAAGGAAAAGTAGTTATCAAAATGTACGCCAGATTTTGCTAATTTTTTTTCAATGACCAATCTACTAAGGCCAACAAAAAAAATAGGTGTGGTTACGGTAACATAGCCAAAAAAAATAGGGTAGGTAGGTAGGCAATCACTTTTTTTTTTGTTTAACTTTTTTTTCTAATGTGTACAAATTAAACCTACTTGACAGGGAAATAAGTGTGCGACACGGGCGCTTTCGCTTTCATTGCGTTTTTTGCACTCGTTTTTTTTTTTTTTTTTTTTTTTTTTTGACAAATGTAATAAAAAGTTATAGGATCGGCCCCTAAAAATAGGGTAGGTCGGGTTACCGTAACCACACCTATTTTTTTTTTAGGCCTAACACTAAACAAATCAGAAAGAAATGTCTGTATGTGCATGAGTGAATTTTTTCATGTAATATAAATAAATTTGTGAAAAAAATAACATTTTGCATAATCTCCCTCTCTTTGTCACACACACACAAGCTCAAACGCACACAGACAGACACATACACACAACACTTGCTCTCTCACACAAGCCCACACACACACAGACACGCACTCTTTTCTCTCTCTCTCTCTCTCTCTCTCTCTCTCTCTCTCTCTCTCTCTCTCTCTCTCTCTCTCTCTCTCTCTCACACACACACACACACACACACACACACACACGCACACACACACACACACACACACACACACACACACACACACACACACACACACACACGCACGCACACACACACACACGTTCGCTGAATTTCTAGGTGATCGCTATACAGAGCATATAATAACAGCATAAATCAAAGCAACAACAAAAGTGGCATGCATTACATAGATCCAAAAGGTTTCGCGGCCTTGTATCAAACTTGAACACAGTGAGTCAGCAATATGCAGGAGCAAGAGGGAAAATCAAACACAACAAAATACATGCAACAAATCAACACAGTCCAAAACAAATAATAAACTGAATTTGGCTTCTACATATCAAGAGGAGGTGACTTGCAAACAGTGTTAGAAGTCTTGTCTTTGTCATTTTGCCGTGGGTCTAACACATACTATATACATCAGTACCAGAAGCAGAATGAGAATACAGTGGAACCCCCTTTTAAGACCCCCCAATTTAAGACTCCCTCCTTTTTGGCTCACGTATGTGTAGCCTGTGCGATGCTAACTTTTGTCTGTCTGTGCGTGCGTGCGTGCGTGCGTGCGTGTGTGCGTATGTAATATGTATGTATGTCTGTGGTAGAAACTTTAACATTTGACTGAACACCGAAATACTAATTTTACCTGGTTTATTATTTAAGCAACAGCTTCAAAGTATTGAAGCAATGATCAACATTTCGTCGGCACCTACCGGGTATGTAGTTAAAGTGTGTATCCAAAAAAAACGGGTGGTGGGGGGTTTTGGGGGGGGTAAAAACAGGTGACTGGTTTGTGTCGTGTGTGGTATGTAGACCAGGTCAGGGGTCAAGGTTAGGTCAGATCGCGTGAAGGATTGTGGTATAGATACAGTTATCACCGAGCTGCAGTTCGCCGATTCGGAGAAGACGATTTGACATTGTTCGGTTTCGTAGCTCCAGAAAAATAGATAAAGAAGATACCAAAGGAGATTTCCTACAGGTTAATCTGCACAGCGTGTTTCCAGTGTCTGCCCGAGGAAGCGCAGCGCTGTCGAAAGCGCAGTGTCGATCTGGCCATCTCAGGCAGTCGTGTCCCCGTAAGTAGGCTACAGACAGACAGATCTAGATCTAGCGTCTCGCACTCTTGCACCGTGCTTACTGTGTGTGTGTATGTGTGACGGAGTGATTGAGTTTGTGTTACTGTTTGTTGATTTCTTACCTGAGCCTGGAAGGCTTCGCCTCTTGTTAAGACCTTGTTTTCACAGACTTTCTGTTCTTAACCCCCGTCGCGATATAACCTTCGTGGTTGAAAACGAAGTTCTTAACCTCTGTAAAATTACCCCCTTGTTAAGACCTTGTTTTCGCAGACTTTCTGTCCTTAACCCCCGTCGCGATATAACCTTCGTGGCTGAAAACGAAGTTCTTAACCTCTGTAAAATTACCCCCTTGTTAAGACCTTGTTTTCACAGACTTTCTGTTCTTAACCCCCGTCGCGATATAACCTTCGTGGTTGAAAACGAAGTTCTTAACCTCTGTAAAATTACCCCCTTGTTAAGACCTTGTTTTCACAGACTTTCTGTTCTTAACCCCCGTCGCGATATAACCTTCGTGGTTGAAAACGAAGTTCTTAACCTCTGTAAAATTACCCCCTTGTTAAGACCTTGTTTTCGCAGACTTTCTGTCCTTAACCTCTGTACAATTACCCCCTTTTTAAGACTCTCTCCTTTTAAAGATGCGATTTTCTCAGATTTGTAGAGGTCTGAAAACAGGAGTTCCACTGTAATGCACAATGAAGGGTCATTTGGCAACAACAACAAAATAGTCTGTTTACGGTATGCCGACCGACCCTATTTTTTCGCGCGACCCTAGACTTTTTGGGGGCATTTTGGAGCTGTTTTTTTGGCAAAATAACTGAAAAATGTTTTGTTTTTTTTAAAATAATTTTTAAAATAAATAAAAAAATCCCGACCTACTGACCCTATTGTTTTTGCCTATGTTACCGTAAACAGACTAATTTTTTGTTGGCCTTATTGTCGTCAAATGCGTGGTTCCTGGCTTCATAGACGACTCCTTAATATGGGTTTCCAGTGTCTATTTCAAGAGCAAGTCTTACCATGGTGGGAAAAATATAACAGCCAACAAGGCCATTGTGTAAAGATCACCGAGTTTCGAAGCCGCTGTGTGACGTATTAACTTGGGATTCCCTTCCCGGAAAAACTATGGTTTAAATTTATAGCTCTCTGCAAAACAGTTCTTGCTTGAGGCACAGAGGTTTTCTGACAGCACACATGACTAAGAATACAGGGGTTTGCCAGTCACACACTAGCTTGCTTGTGGCACAGAGGTTTTCTGACAGCACACATGACTAAGAATACAGGGGTTTGCCAGTCACACACTAGCTTGCTTGAGGCACAGAGGTTTTCTGACAGCACACATGACTAAGAATACAGGGGTTTGCCAGTCACACACTCGCTTGCTTGTGTATTTCTAAATGCTTGAGCCATTACATTATTCACTTTTGTGAGTGGGAGTGTCGAAAGAGAACATCTCGACTGTACATGTTCCTGCATGAAACTAATTCCCTTGGGTAACACTCGAGGCTAATGTCAACGCTTTGATAAACATGGCGATTCTTCTTCTTCAGTATTTGGCGATGAACAGGTCAATGCGTTGCCACATAAGACCATGAAAACAACACATCCAAACATAAGCAACTCAAAAGCAATGTAAGTGTTCTTATTTCCAACTACAATCTGAACAAGTCATATGGTCAGAAGTATCTGTCTTCCAGAAATATACCATTTACCTACTGTGACGCGTCCAAAGGTTGGACAAAAATGAACAAAACTACAGTGCGCATCTAAGCAGCATTTACCCATTCAGAATTAAGAGTAACAGTATCTTTAATCAAGCAAATAAATATAATTAAATAATGCTAAGATCAGGGTTCTGATACAAAAGCAGCAGGTTGTGGTTTTTTTTTCATATTTAACTCAAAACAGGAGAAAAGCAAATGCCCCAAAGTCCAAAATAAGATATAAAAATGAGAAGCATCACCCGATTCCTATGAATTCCCTGAATTTATGGTTGAAACTGTGCATGTGATGGTTAGAATCAGAATGATAGCAATTTTACAGCTTGTAAAATCAGCAAAAGTTATCCATTTCTGTGTCTAGAAATGAATACCAAGCAAGGATGAAAAGGACAACTTCCTCTGTGTTTTTATTTATTTGAAGATTCTTTAAAATGTGTATTGTTGCTTCAATGAGGATTTATTATATAGAACAGCAATTGTAAGGCGCTTAGAACTATATTAGGATTTGAGCCATATAGATACCCTTATCATTATTACTATTAAAAGATAAAGGTTCCCATATCAGTTAGCTAGCCTGACACTTTTTAACCAATTGGTTCATGCAATTAACAGTTCTAAATTACGCTTTCCTTACACAACTCTGAAAAGGTGAAACCCCATGACTGTGGGCTGTGAATCAAAAAGCAACAAACAGTGATAATCGTTTCGATTCAAATAAAATGGTTTATAAATACCCCTCTCCCTACACCTAGAATAAATCTTTTGAACATTTTGATTTGTTAGATAGCCAATACATGCATCTTCAAAACTTATTTGTTTGTTTTTAAGTTTACAAGCCTGAGTAGCTACCCACCCACCCACCCACCCCCCCCCCCCCCCCCCCCAAATCACGCACAATAAGCAGTACTCCACTAGTATGGACTAGCTTTGGTGTTAACTGTGCTCAGAAGACACTGACCAGTGGCCCTACATTTCAGGTGTCCTTTCATGGCAGGGAGGAGGGACACACGTGAGGTTCAAACCCCCTACCTGAAAATGTTCTTGAGGTTATCATACGATAGAATGATTGTTCTTTTTTTCTTGGTTCAAACCCTTGCAGCATTCAAACTCCATTTCTTCTGCCAAACTGTCTACCACAACGCCTATCAAAATGCCTAAATTATCACACATGCACCTTATCTTGAGTAAAGTTTACAGATCAAGGAGTAGCAGAAAGTGTCCTTTCTTGGGAGGTGTCCTCTCATTACAGGGGATCTCACATTACAGAAATTGCCGTCCAGTGGAACCTGCTTTTTAAGGCCCTCTCTCTTTCTTTCTTTCTTTCTTAATTTGGTGTTTAACGTCGTTTTCAACCGTTCAAGGTTATATCGCGACGGGGAAAGGGGGGGAGATGGGATAGAGCCACTTGTTAATTGTTTCTTGTTCACAAAAGCACTAATCAAAAAATTGCTCCAGGGGCTTGCAACGTAGTACAATATATGACCTTACTGGGAGAATGCAAGTTTCCAGTACAAAGGACTTAACATTTCTTACATACTGCTTGACTAAAATCTTGACAAACATGGACTATATTCTATACAAGAAACACTTAACAAGGGTAAAAGGAGAAACAGAATCCGTTAGTCGCCTCTTACAACATGCTGGGGAGCATCCAGTAAATTCTTCCCCCTAACCCGCGGGGGGCTTTAAGGCCCTCCATTATAAGCCTCCCTCTGCTGTAAGACCACATTTTGTGAGGTGGTTGTGTCCCTCTTCATGTTTAGACTCCCTCTCTTTCAAGACCCGAATTTCTCAGATCTTAGGTGGTCTTCAAAAAGTAACCACTTAACTTAATAACTTAACGCCCACACCATTTTGTTCCATCAGCGTAAGACTGTCTGCCGGTTGTAATTTACATGCAAGGCTCGACGTAGTTGCTGGGAAACAAGCCAGCAGTTCCGTCCATGACTCCCTCCCACCATCCATCGTCGTTCTTGCGGATGACATAGATGACGGAGTTCTCGGAAAAGCTGAGTTCATCCCCCTTGTCAGCCTCATAGTCATAAATAGCAACCACTGAAATGAAACAAGAAATTCAGTGAGTTCTGTGAGGATTATGAACTTTATAAATCTATCAGGCCCGGGAATGAGTACAAGTGGTTTGGGCGTACTGATGGGAACATTTTGCGTTTTAAGCATTTTTAAGGGCACACGGAGGCTCTTTTCTTACACAAATAGAAAAGGACTTTGTCGTATTTACGACGAAAGGTGTGTCATTCCCAGGCCTGATCTATGAGTGAATAAATATTGTCACTAAACTGCACTTGCATGGGAGAGCATCAAAGATACTGGGGAACACCTGCAGAATTGCATGGGGGGGGGCATACTCTCACCCAATTTCAAGAGAAACACAACAGGAAAATTCGTTTCAAGGAAGGCTCTCACGAAAAGAAGTCACAGCAGCCTGCTATTGTCAAGAAAAAACAATCCCCGTGGTAAAGATACCTATACAATATATCAATTTTATAAAAATCTACCAAACAGTACAGTGCCAAAAAGAAAAACATTGGATGTGGATCTACGTTGTTTTCTTGTGGTTGCGCGACATCAATTCCATAGGTTAAATAAAAACTGCGGCTGCTGTGTCACCAAAACAAAAAAAAATGCAAGAGGTGCCCACTCCTGTATAGGACAAGTAAACTGTATTTTGATGATGTTTTCAACAAATCAGATCAGCAATTTAGAGGACTCCAGGTTTTTAATGCTTATCGTATAAATACTGTTGTCCCAGATGTATTCCCCAGTATCTGGGATGGTGTCCTGTTCATGTATACAGTACAGAGTTCAAACACACAGTGTTTGTGTATACTAAGGGAGATGACCTGGTGACTGATACACCACAGCAACAAGAGTATTCTCCCTTCTTCGCCAGGTGCATTCCCTGCCACCACTATTTATTCCTCTCTCTCTCTCCCCCCCCCCACTCCCCCCCCCACAACCCCCCCCCCCCCCACTCCACCCCACCCCCCAACATACCTTCCCCATGTGTAGTTTTACTATTCAACTTTAGTACAGACATAAATTCTCAACCTAACCCACACACACAGGTGGCAGGCATAAACTGGTCTGACCCAAAAAATCAAAATCTCCCCGCCTGCTACCAGTTTTGCCGAACATGTATCACTTCTAAACCAGACCCACACACACCTTTCTCCAGGTAGGTGGCAGGCATAAACTGGTCCGGCCCCAGGAATCCTGGCCCCGTGGCAGCGTAGGGATCCTGATCGTTATGCGCCATCTGTGACCTGGAATCCTCGCTGCTGGTGTCCTGATGGTCGCTGAATTCCGGCGGCGGCAGAGGGGCAGCCTGGGAGTAGTCAAAGTTGATTCCGCCCATAGCCTCCGGAGGGGGTGGCAAAGGAGGGGATGCTGAAAAATGTGAAACTGTTGTTTAGCTTCTCTCGGAAATTGTCCACTGACAAAAAGTAAACAATAACAATAATGATATTAACAATAACAGCACTGTATTGTCCATTAAAATGAATACATTAAAACGGAAAATTCCCTTTGACACATCTAAGGCAATTTTCCGTACCAAATTAAACAAAAAGCCAAATAAACAAGCTGGAACCGAACAGCTGATTATTGACTACATTCACTATAACTTTTGTCTTTTTAGTTCCTGTTTTGGAGAGATTCTTTGTAGTCGGACAGAAAGAAAAGCATCCTTGTGAAGAAGAAAAAACCCACTTCATTTTTCTAAACGTTTCACACATAAGGACTTTAGCTACCGTCTGTGGTGCAATTCAAATACAATTTGAACTAATCTAAAGAACAATGCCACCACTAAACTGAATGATTTCACATGCAATTCTCTGTGTCAAATTAAAAACTGTTGGTAAAAAAACAAGACCTTTATATGGCAATGATATGAATAGGCCCACGGCTTCACTTTATTCACAATATGCATGCAGTATGAGAGGATTTAGGATGTGCTTACTCCAACACCATGGTCAAATGGTAACACAGTCAGATCTACAATCCTGCATGTAATATATCTCTACTACAGTAATCACACTCTGATGAAATCATAATCCTTCAATGAAAAGTAGACCTGGGAACCCCTGTTTTGCACTTAGAAGTATTCTCAAGCAAACTTGGTGTATTTTCAGAAAATTGAGCGTACTCCACACAGCATTTGAACATCCATGATTCAACCATGTCTACAGATGCTAACCAATACTACATCACACTGAGTTGTGAATTGATTTGATTAACAGGATATTTCAAAAGTGTGTGTGTTATTACCATCGACAACTGGCAACATGACAAAAAAATCTCTGCTGAAACAATTATGAATGCATCGGTATCAAATCTTTGATTAATGAAACAGTCCAATTAAGTGATATCAATAACGAGGTTTGTCATCATTTTCACGAGTTTTCATTCACAAACACCTGGTAAATAAATCTCATGTTCCCCATGCAATAACTCGAGGTGGTGAATGGGTTTGAGCTTTCAGGTGAAACGTGGATTGTCAAAGTAAAAGCCAATCAGGCTGATTGTTTGATGTGTGGAACCATCGTGGCTTTGGATTTGTGTTTCCGAGGACAACGATTGTAAGCATTCACTCTCAAAGACCCAATCAATGTTTATAATTACCGCGGCGACTCATGGTCAATTTGCAACTTACCTCTGTAATCGCAAAATCCACAACGAAAAGTCATAAACACTTAAAAGAAAAGAAATATGCTCAACACTTACTGAATTCACAGGTATGATCGCAGCTCTGTACATTTTCAGACTGGAAGAAAAGCGTCAACAAGCTACGTTTGACGTCACATACAAGTTTGACGTGTTATCTCGTGCTACTGTGACAATGCTTTGTGGCCCGGAGTTGGATTCTAAAAATTCGTCTCCCTGTGGGTTATTGTGCATTTTGTTGCACAACCAAAATGATGACAAAAACGATGTTTGGTAGCTCGTTGTCAGACCAGCACTTTGTTGTTGGTCCTCGGGGAGCATATCGCCTTTTGTCTCATTATTTATCAACCGCGGCCTTCGGCCTTGGTCGATAAAGATGAAACAAAAGACGATATGGTCCCCTTGGACCAACAAAAAAGCGGGTCTGTCAACAAGCCACCAAACATCTTATAATATCCTTTAGTACATTTAACTGTTCTTCACTCTGTCACACTCTCAAAGTATAAAACCTGTTTTAATACTTTTCAATACATGTATTCAGGTTTTCAAACCGATACAAAAAAATAATTCTCTAAACATGAAAAATATCACGAAGACAACAGCTGAAACAAAAACATATCAATAAAACCGGATGAACGATTAATACCTTCACAATCATGCAGACAATATTTGAATTCAAAGCACAATTTACAATCACATGCCTTCATGATTTACACACACAAAGAGCTGTTGAGCAAAAGAAGCAAATGCAAGAAAAAGTTCCCCTGTAACTACATAGGGAAAAGAAGCATCTAATGTGAATGATGCATTTTTTTTTAAATCAAAGCGCACAAAGAAAATGGACAACATAAATGTAGCACAAGAAATAAAGAAAGAATAACAGGTACAGAGGAACCCCCCTTTACAGACCTCCACACATCTGAGATAATCAGGTCTTAAAAAGGAGGATCGAGTCTTAAAAAGGAGGATCGAGTCTTAAAAAGGAGGATCGAGTCTTAAAAAGGAGGGAGTCTTAAAAAGGAGGTAAAATTACAGAGGTTGTGAAAAAAATTCTGAGAAAAAAACCAGGGTCTTAAAAGGGAGGAAGTCTTAAATTGGGGGGGGGGGGGGGTCTGAAAAGGGGGGTTCCACTGTACCGTAACACAGTAATCAGGCTGGCTTTTTGACAATGCCCCTTACACATGACCAAAACACCTATCACAGTTAAAAGCGTGTAGCAGTGTTTACCAAAACATGTGTTGATCTTTGAGTACAGCCAACAAGGGAAAACATCAAAACACACCCTCACTTTAAAACAAAAAATTGATTGCAATATTCTTTCCCTTTATTATTCTCCTTTTAAGAAGAGAAACAAAGTCTTTCCTCTCTTTTTGATTGCAATATTCTTTCCCTTTATTATTCTCCTTTTAAGAAGAGAAACAAAGTCTTTCCTCTCATTTTGATTGCAATATTCTTTCCCTTTATTATTCTCCTTTTAAGAAGAGAAACAAAGTCTTTCCTCTCTTTTTGATTGCAATATTCTTTCCCTTTCTTATTCTCCTTTTTAGAAGAGGAACAAAGTCAATTCCTCTCCTAAACTTGACGGAATGTGTCAGATCATGTGTGCATTATCAAAAGACCAACTTGTAAAATCAGAGAACAAAACCCAAAGGCAAGAAGCAAGACCTTACAAAAGAATGATAAAATCAGAAGACGGAGAGAAATCTGGAGGGGAAAAAAAGAAACCAAGATGCTCAGCAGGCCACACCAGCGTCATTTTCAAAGCATCACAGCTTGGCATGGCATCAGCAAAAACACATTCACATGCAAGTACAATTAGCTGCAGCCATGGACACTCTAGAAAAGAAAGAATTATGAAAACGATGAAGAGACAAATTAGGAGTTAGTCTGGAGACTGTACAATATGTGACCCTCCACCACGAAATGAGTCGCATGTCACCTCGCGCAGTTCTGCGCGAGGCTTAAATATAAGTCTGGGGAGTGTCTGGTAACAGTGTGAGGGTCACCTTAGTCACAGGCTTATAACTCAAACAGTTTTCGCTCTTTTCTGAAACGGTTTTCACCACTGGATAGATCGAGCTTAAAAAACGCTTTAAGTTTAAGAAAATGTAAAAATATGAAAATCATGCAAAAGTGACATGCGACTCTTTCCGTGGTGGAGGGTCACATATTTGAAAGGCGGTCAGGAGAAAAGACTGTGGGGGGGGGGGGGGGGGGGGGGGGGGAATGGGAGGACACATGTAAAGTGGCACCTGTGTTTTAGGCCCCAAAGGTGAGAAGCACTTTCCATAAAAGTACATCTTCAGTTGTCCCTTTGTCTATTATCTTTTCAAGGTAGGTCAAAGAGAGTATACTGAAGGCGCCATTTTGGACAATTTTCTGACGATTTGGACCTTCAAAAGTTCAAGGGACATTCGCTGTACTGTAATTTAAAAACACCTGCAAGGATTTGCTCAAAACTGCTCCGAAACTATACCAAATAATTAAATAAATTTGCCTCTTCGCCCAAGCTCTCCTGTCAGGATTCCTGCTCATAACACAGCCGTTTTCAATTTGAGTAACTCAGCGCTCACACGTTTATTTTAAGGTATTCCTGGTGTGTGGTCACACAATTACAACCCCCAACCTGAACTGTATATTTTTGGGGGGTGGCGATTGGAGACAGTTTTCTTGATAGATGTTATCCCTTTAAGGTAAGTTATTACAGTATATAGTCCTGTGAGGTTGCTTTCTCACTAGGAAAAGCAAGCTGCCGATTACAGTACAGCGCTATACCCACTTTTTACATTTAGTCAAGTTTTGACTAAATGTTTTAACATAGAGGGGGGAATCGAGACGAGGGTCGTGGTGTATGTGTGTCTGTCTGTCTGTCTGTCTGTGTGTGTGTGTAGAGCGATTCAGACTAAACTACTGGACCGATCTTTATGAAATTTGACATGAGAGTTCCTGGGTATGATATCCTCAGACTTTTTTTCATTTTTTTTATAAATTTCTTTGATGACGTCATATCCGGATTTTCGTGAAAGTTGAGGCGGCACTGTCACGCTCTCATATTTCAACCACATTGGTTGAAATTTTGGTCAAGTAATCTCCGACGAAGCCTGGACTTTGGTATTGCATTTCAGCTTGGTGGCTTAAAAATTAATTAATGACTTTGGTCATTAAAAATCTGAAAATTGTAAATAAATTATTTTTTTTATAAAACGATCCAAATTTACGTTCATCTTATTCTCCATCATTTTCTCATTCCAAAAACATATAAATATGTTATATTTGGATTAAAAACAAGCTCTGAAAATTAAAAATATAAAAATTATGATCAAAATTAAATTTTCGAAATCAATTTAAAAACACTTTCATCTTATTCCTTGTCGGTTCCTGATTCCAAAAACATATAGATATGATATGTTTGGATTGAAAACACGCTCAGAAAGTTAAAACGAAGAGAGGTACAGAAAAGCGTGCTATCCTTCTCAGCGCAACTACTACCCCGCTCTTCTTGTCAATTTCACTGCCTTTGCCATGAGCGGTGGACTGACGATGCTACGAGTATACGGTCTTGCTGCGTTGCATTGCGTTCAGTTTCATTCTGTGAGTTCGACAGCTACTTGACTAAATGTTGTATTTTCGCCTTACGCGACTTGTTTTTTCCTTTTCCTGCAATGGGGGTATTTCATGTTTCTAAACCCTGAGACTTTTGCTGTGAACTTGGGATCTTTATCGCGCATATGCGTGCACACGTGGGTGTTCGGATACCAAGGAGATTCAGTACAAAGTTGACTCTGGGCAATAAATCCTTCGCCGAAGGGATAGAGGGTCTACTTTAACTTTATTTGGTGTTTAACGTCGTTTTCAACCACGAAGGTTATATCGCGACGGGGAAAGGGGGGAGATGGGATAGAGCCACTTGTCAATTGATTCTTCTTCACAAAAGCACAAATCAAAAATTTGCTCCAGGGGCTGGCAACGTAGTACAATATATGACCTTACTGGGAGAATGCAAGTTTCCAGTACAAAGGACTTAACATTTCTTACATACTGTTTGACTAAAATCTTTACAAAAATGGACTATATTCTATACAAGAAACACTTAACAAGGATAAAAGGAGAAACAGAATCCGTTAGTCGCCTCTTACGACATGCTGGGGAGCATCGGGTAAATTCTTCCCCCTAACCCGGGGGGGGAAAGAGGGTCTACATTTGAACAATTAATCACAAATCCTTTTCTGTGTGCTTGTATGCCTTCAGTCTTCATCAGGAGCTCCCAGCAGCACAACCCAAAACAAAACAAAACTTGGTCCAAAGATAATGACGATGACCCCCGTTAGCAGAGTTCACTACAGTAGAACCAGACCCGAGTCGAGCGAGAAGAAACATCTAAGAGCAAAATACAAGGGGAGTAATCATGCAAACCTTCCAACAACATTGTGTCCCCTGACAAAGGTGGGGGAGGGGGTGGCATGTCTGAAAAAGAATTCACAGCACAACACATGAACGCAACATTCAACAAAATACAGCCAGAAAAAAACCCATTCAAAGCAATGAAAGCTTGGAAGTAAAAATGTTCCCAACACATGTAGAAACAAAACAAATCCTGCAGATAACAAAATACATAAGGCAAAAAAAAAAAAAAGTGTGGTTAAGGTAACATAGCCCAAAAAAATAGGGTAGGAAGGTAGGCAATCACTTTTTTATTTTTAACTTTTTTTTCTAATGTGTACAAATTAAACCTACTTGACAGGGAAATAAGTGTGCGACTCGAGCGCTGTCGCTTTCATTGCGTTTTCTGCACTCGTTTTTTGTTTTTTGTTGACAAATGTAATAAAAAGTTATAGGGTCGGCCCCTAAAAATAGGGTAGGTCGGGTTACCGTAACCACACCTATTTTTTTTAGGCCTAAACAAAGGAAAAGTATAAGCACAAAACAAGATCCATCACACTATAACAAAAAGTAAATTGAACAATAATTAGTCAGATTACTCAAAATGTCTAGCACATCGCTTTGCCTATTTTTGTACTAACACCTTCTTTTCGAGTGTCACTGTCAGTCATATTGAACAGTTACAGTAAAACTGAACAAGCCATACAACGACAACAGTTTCCGAAGCAAAAATTATGCTTTGTTGTTTTTGTTTTTTTAGATGTTTAACATACACCATTGTTAATGTTTCATGTTACAGTTGCACTTGCAGCGTTATCTATCTTTCTTTCTCTCATAAAATAAAGATCAGTCAGCCAGTCTTTCTCTCTATCTCAATTAACACTTTCTACCCCACCTATGTTGACCAAGTGTTTTTTTAGCCGAGACCAGCTGTGCTGCAGCAGGTCACTCAGAATTGTAGTAACTGTGTAGTAACTGTGTATCAACACGCTGGAATGCAGGCGTTAGATGGATGTTACAGGAAGCGACTGAAGCTAACAGTCTGAGCGGATATATCCGTACCTGGTCAGATAGAGCCATATGAGTATGTACGAATATATCCGTACCTGGGAGACAATGAGTTAAGAAAAGGTGAGCACCGAAAGAAAATTTTACATTTATCTTGTATATCTTCTCCTTATATGACAGTACACACCGTACCTTTGGATTCCAAGTATATGTTTTGTGTATTTGTATGTCTTTATCGAACAGACGTCCCATAAGCCAAGCAAAACCACAACCAGAACTGCTTTGATTAATCTTAAAAAAATAAAAAAAATTAAATCTCTGTTCCCTCTTGATTCTAGCATCTCCACAATAACAAAACACTGATACATGAATACACGTAAACTGACCGATTTCTCACAAAACACAACACCAAGCAAAACAAAGATACATATAAAAGCAATAGGACTGCACTTCCGTTTTCAAGGTCAAAGCTTCAAATTGACTGTCTTTAAAAAAAATAAAAGGGCAACATTTATTATGCAGATAGTAGAAAAGCTGTAATAGGGAACAATTCACTTCAGCTCATGCAAAAAGCACACCATCGCTAAAAAAATAATATCATCATGACATCTGCTGAAAACAAGACGTACTCTCTGCAGAGAAAAAACAACAAACCAGTCACATGCACAACTCAATCGCCAGAGTAGAAAGTAAGACGTAGGCATGTTACTCATATGCTGCAAAAAGAATACATGTACGAACAACATCTACCACATAACGACAGTCATAACCATTCACGAGTGTTCACTGAAATTGTCGATTTCTCTCACCAGTGTACTGCGGCCTCATACCACTTTGATAATGGAATCGAAACAGAGCTGCACGAAAAGCCATAAAGCACATGACATTTCAGGTCACGACACCACCTAAAACCCCACAGCAGTTCAAGAGTACAATCTCCTGCCTGCAAAGTCTGGGCATCTACTGGTATCAAAGTGTACTACTGCTAAGGTCTAAGAATTTAAAAAGTGCAAAAAGTCTATACCAGTTTGCAAGCTCTATAAGCATTGCAGTATAAAGAAACACCAGCCTAACTGTCAAACTAACAATATTTACCTATTCTGTATTCATAAAGCATTATCACTGAATCTCTCAGTGCTTTTCTTTTTTTAAAAACACTAGCACCATCAGAAAGTTCCAAACGTTTTATACGTTATTAACAGTATAGCAAAACAAAATGTGACTCTTGGAAATAGTTCTGCTCTTTAACTAACTCCTCAACGAATACATGCTTACATTTAAACCTTGCCTTTGATGAGAGAAAAAAAACAAAAACGCCCGTGATTAAGCATAAACTTAATTCTGGTTCCTAAAAAAGTTTTCAATTATTACATGCTTACGTATAAATTTGCACTTTGAAAATAAAGAAATATTCTGCACAATATCACACATAGCTAACTCACTTTGAAGACAAAGAGTTTCTTAAAGCTGAAAGAGCTGAAAGAGATCTGCTTTGAAAAGAAAGAGGAAGTTTTTTTACGCTGGCATATCACTGGCTTTGAACTAAAGAGTAACAGATTTCCATAAAGTTCACACTCTTAGGCCAACAAAAAAATAGGTCTGTTTACGGTAACATAGGCCCAAAAAATAGGGTCGGTAGGTCGGGATTGTTTTTGTTGGTTTTTTTGTTTTTTTTTCCAAAAAACCATATTTTTACGTTATTTTGCCAAAAAAACAAGATTTTAATTTTTTTTCCCCAAATGCCAAAAAAAGTCTAGATGCGCGAAAAAACTAGGGTCGGTCGGGTTACCGTAACTAAACAGACCTATGTTTTTTTTTTGGCCTTATCTAAGGTGCATTGAAATGCTGACAACTTGTATAACTCACTTTAAAAAGAAGCAGAATTTCTGAATGCAGTTAAATAAGTGTAATCTAAAAAACATAACTGCTTTCAAAAGAAACTGTTTGTTAATGCTGACATATTGCTTGCTTTGAAAAGAAATATCAAGTTTTTGAATGCTGTAAGGCAAAAAAAAAAAAATTGTCTGTTTAGGGTAACATGACCAAAAAAAGTAGGGTCGGTAGGTAGGTAGGTTGTTTTTTTGTTTTTTGGTGTTTTTTTTGTGTGTGTGTAAATGCTATGTTGGCTGAACATTCACTTCTTATATTTTGATGAATACATGTTTCAAAACTAACGTATAAATAAAACAGAGAGAAAGGGAGAGAAAGAAACGCCAAATGTCTCTTTTTAGCATTTTTACCTCTTTTTTTTTCTTTTTTTTTTTGAAATCAAAATTTTTGTGTCGGCGCCAAATCGATAGGGTCGGTCGGGTTACCCTAAACAGACAATTTTTTTTTTTTGGCCTAATATAAATCTAACCTTGAGCATAGCATACACAAAGTTAAAGTGCAAAGTGGAACCCCCATTTTAAAACTTCCCCCATTTTAAAGCTTCCCCCTTGCCTTTTCAGATTTTTGGAGGACCTAAAAGGGAGGTTCCACTGTAACGATAAAGTGTTAGCAGGAGCACAGTTAAAACTACAGACGGAGAGAAAAACCCTTTACCCATGGAGTCTTGCCCAGTGAGTGGTGCAGGCGCAGGCTGGACTATGTGTGTGTTGGACTTTGGCCGCATGTTCGGGCCCTGACCCGCCGGACCTCCGGGCACCATACCTGGACCTCCGGGCATCATCATTGTCGGGGCACCTTGGATGTGCATGGTTTCACGCCCCATCTGACTTCCCGGCCTTCCCATCATCCCCTGGGGCACACGCACCTGGCCCATTTGGACGTTAGGAGATGGAGCGTACGGCCCTTGGATTTTGACTGGGGTATTGCTGTTGCCTTTTGGGTCAGAGACAAGTTTGGGGATTGGTTAGTCCAGTGTGAAGGTGTAGAAATACCTTTCACTATAAGTTAAGAAGAGAAGAAAAACTGCAAAGTTGATTCTATTCAATTTCACACACACAGAAGATGAAGACAAAGAGGAAAATGTAGAGAACGTTCTTTGATAGTTGGTGTAGAAATTGTTTTTGAATCATTTGTTTACTAATACCTTTTCGCTATGAGTTCAGAAAAAAAAAGAAGATTTGCAAAGCTATACTGCTTAAATTCACACACAAAGAAAATGTAGACAGAGAAGAAAATGTTTGGAAAATAATATTACTCACACACCAAGGTTAGTCAAGGGCTGACACTTTCACACGTTCACAACAAAACCAAAACTTTGATTCAATTCAATGTTGACAGATAGAGTTAGACATCCTCACGCTCTGCTCTGGAGAGCAATATGTAGGAAAAGGTAAACTATGTTTTTGAAATTTCAAGAAAACCAAGAAGAAGAAACACAACAAATAAATAAACCTTACAAAAAGAAATAACAAGAAGGGCAAAGCCCATACGACTCACATGCTTGACCTTGACCTTTACATAGCAATGACATCATACACTAAGAACTGCTTTACACATTTTTCCAACCAAAATACATCAAGGTCAAGGTCATCCAAGGTCATGCAACACAAAGCTGTTAATTCAAGACATAGGAAGTACAATGGTGCTTATTGGCTCTTTCTACCATGAGATATGGTCACTTTTAGTGGTTCACTACCTTATTTTGGTCACATTTCATAAGGGTCAAAGTGACCTTGACCTTGATCATATGTGACCAAATGTGTCTCATGATGAAAGCATAACATGTGCCCCACATAATTTTTAAGTTTGAAACAGTTATCTTCCATAGTTCAGGGTCAAGGTCACTTCAAAATATGTATACAATCCAACTTTGAAGAGCTCCTGTGACCTTGACCTTGAAGCAAGGTAAACCAAACTGGTATCAAAAGATGGGGCTTACTTTGGCCTATATATCATATATAGGTGAGGTATTGAATCTCAAAAACTTCAGAGAAAATGGGAAAAATGTGAAAAATAGCTGTTTTTTAGACAACATTTATGGCCCCTGCGACCTTGACCTTGAAGCAAGGTCAAGATGCTATGTATGTTTTTTGGGGCCTTGTAATCATACACCATCTTGCCAAATTTGGTACTGATAGACTGAATAGTGTCCAAGAAATATCCAACGTTAAAGTTTTCCGGACGGACGTACGGACGGACGACTCGGGTGAGTACATAGACTCACTTTTGCTTCGCATGTGAGTCAAAAACGAGAGATTTAAGTGTGAACAAATAGAGTAAAACCTATATGCCCAAGACTATACAGTAGACACACACACAAAAAGTATGGACAAAGTCAAAGACAAAGCCATCACAATCACCACAATGAACCATGTTAACCAGTGCAAACAGTCAGAGAACCACAGATTCAAATAATCAAAAGAACATCACCAATATTTCCCAACCCTTTCAAACCAGACCTCCTCGATCCCCCCCCCCACCTCTTTTCAAACTCTACACACCTGGAGAGTATTGGCCAGCATTCGGTTGCTGTTGTGGTGCAGCAGGCACAACCGGAGGGCCGATTGGGCGATAGTGCGCTCCCCCCGCCCTTCCCAGGGTGCTGGAGTTGCCTTGGCGATACTGAGGGGGCGTGGGGGGCCTTGTGGTCGGTGCCTGACTGCCTGAGCCGCTGCTGCTGACAGAAGGGCTTCGGCCTGTGCGGGGTGTGTTTGCCTGTGACTGTGGCTGAAAACAGCAATCAGTTGTTCAGACATAGGAGCAAGGATGCACGAAAAAGTCTGAAAGTGGGCTTTGGTTAAAAAAATAATGCATATATTGTGCGCATGTGCATCTGTCTGTCTGTGTTTAAGTATGTGTGTAAGCCTCAACAAACACTTCAGTACAACTTACAATCTACATACAATCAAAAGACTAGAAGAAAAACTAACACCTGCCAATTTAGTACACATTTTTTTTTTTTTCATAGAAATTCATGGCAACATAATTTTGTTAATCAGCCAGACTTCATTAAATCAAATGCTTTCGCCAAGAAACATCTCCTCATAACTCCGTCTTACTCTGACTCCATGACCTATGTCGTCCAAACTGGAATAGTCGATAGGCTTGCGAGTGTACTTGATTGGTCGCTCAGTCTGCTCGGGAAACAGGATGCCGCTCTTGACTCCCATTGGTCGACACGCCGTCCTGTTAGTAGTCAGCACTCCAATCTCCCGCCGGGCCACTTTCTCCTTGTGGATCATCACAATCTAAAGACAAGGACAAAACAAAATAAGCACATCACTTCAGAAATTAATTTACATGTACAGCGGCACCACCACTTTTAGTTTTAAGACTTACACAAAATCTGAGAAAATCAGGTCTTACTCTTAGTCTTAGAAGGGAGGAGAGTCTATCTCTATACAGGGGTGTACCTTAACTTTTTTTGCTACCGGCCAGGGGGGCCGGTAAGTCAAAAATTGAACCGGCCCCCCAAAATCCCAACCGGCCCCCAACCTGCCGGGATTTCTTACAACCGCCCCAGCGGCTCGTCGCGTGCTAACCACATACACAAAAGACATATTCATACTTATAATGCATACATGTGGATTTGCACTACTAATAACTACCACAAACACACACAAAACTTGATGACAAAAATGCAATGTTTTAATATAATGATAAATAACCTTGTTTTAATAAAGAATTTAAAATAAAAGCCGCCACAAAGAAACAAGAAATCAAAACCACATTCACACCCTGTCACACAATCACACACTAAACCTCACTAAAAGTTACCCCATTTATGTACCCCCTACCACACAATTTACAAAGTAATTTACTGTGGAACTTTACTTACCACATAAACACACACTACAAAAGAGTAAATCAGCAATTTTTTTTAATCTAAATTATGTTTTTTGTTGTGTAAAACCAAGTATAAAAAGCTGACTACAAACAAATCTTTTTCTAAGTTGCTTTCTTGTTTTGTTTCTTTTTCTTTATGTCCGTGTTATTAATATTACTGTTAGATCAAGCAGAAGTATAAAAGTTGCATACCAGCCAAATTTACCACAGCTTAAGCATTATATTTCATTTCTATTTCCTAATGAAAACAAACAGATGTTCAGATTTCCTGATCCTAGAATTGTTCACAGGTGATCTTTATGCTTTTGATTCAGCAGAGTTGCATCCCTTGTCCTATTGTTGAAGGTCTGTCTTTTCTTCTTTATCACATACAACTGGACAAACGTTGGCCGATTCAGGCGAATACTCTTCGGACATTTGGCCGATAGGGACATGAAATTTTCGGCCAAAGTAAAAAAAAATCGGCGATTGGCCGAAGGGCCGACCCAAACGACACCCCCGCATCACATACCTTTGTCACAATCACACTAATGCACAAACACAATTTGCACTCACACTAAGTCACAGACAAACCCAGTTACTGACATTCACTCACACACAGTCATAACCTAACACACATACAGTCGAGATCATTTAACACGAAAAACGATAAGCCGAAAAAACCCATTACGCGAAACGTGTTGTCAGTCCCAATCATTCCCTTCATAAACCCTACTAAACAAAACATCATGACGCGAAATAAAACGATCTGAGACTCACGCAAAAAACGTTTACACGAAGCCGATTCTCGGTCTCTTGCACCACCAAACAACTGTTTTTTTCAACTTGTACAGGGTCCCCACTGGTTTTTAGAAACAAAATTCCATGACTTTTCCATGACTTTCCATGAGCCTCAATAATATTTTCCATGACTAGATCCACAGGTCGCCATTTCCGAACACGCAAACTTTTTACGTCTTGTCACTGCCAGTTTTGACACTGACTGGCTTGCTTTGCACTGAATTTGAGTCAGTTTCTACGCAGTGTCTCTTCGACAAGCAAGTCAAGCATTTTCTACGCAGTCAGATTATCGGTAATGTTTGCTGGTCCTGTCATTTCACTAAACTGGACCAGCCACTGTTTGTATCCATCTGCACTTTCGTAAATTCCGTTTCGTAACAGTCACTGTGACTTGACGAACTGTCATTTTTTTCACCGCGATACACAGTTCATTGCGAAGATCTTCCTCGGTAATTCGTTCCAATTCCGCATACTTTTTGTTGTCAAGAAACAACTCGAAAGAAAGTTTCAAACTCATCATCCTCCATCTTGCTTGTCGAAGCGCTAAAGTACTTTATCGATGCAAAAACAAAAGCAGAAAACTTCGACGAAACCGACTCAAATGCAGCGCAGACGACACGATGAGATAACGGAAGGAAGTGAGCCTCGCTTTGGCTCAAGTGCCATTAAAAATACCGTTATTCTTGTATGCAAATACGAACGAGAAGTTGGTCATACAAACAAGCCTTGTGCTGGCGACGCAAATCGCCGCTGGCTGGCAAAGGGGGGGGGGGGGGAGGAAATGGCTGGGCGACGAAAATCGCCGCTGGCGTGCTAAAGATTAATTTTTTTTTCTTTCTTATTTTTGTTAAATTCCATGACTTTCCATGGCTTGAATTGAAATTCCATGACTTTCCAGGCCTGGAAAATTAAAAATCAAATTCCATGACTTTCCAGATTTTTCATGACCTGTACGAACCCTGTTGTAGCTTCCAAAGCGAGAAGTGTTCACGTGTTTGCATGACTGACTGAATATCTCATTTTCCTTCTGACCGTGATTGAAGCGAGAAGTGTTCACGTGTACAACATCACATGTACAACATCACTTCGGCACTCAAACGGCTGAAGCCATGGTTTTTCATTTCTAATCCAGGTCATTACTTTATTTTGACTAGATAAAGGTCAGTTGCCAGATATCTGCTTCATTTTGCAAAGAACTGTGCAGGAATTCCTACCTTATAAACAGGCAAAGTTACAGAAACGTCATGAAAGTAATCCGCAGATCGAACCAAAACCGAAAGTTGTGATGACGTCATGACATTTTGCGATGTACGTCAGCGAAGCTCGTGCACATGTGGTCTGTCTTGCTAAAAACAATGGCTGACGAACATGGTTTCGAAATCTGGAACTGTTTTTTTGTTTTCCCCGATCCGTGACCGAGTGACGCGATATAGAACCACGCGTTCGTTTGAATCAATAAACTCTCCTCAGGCAGTGAAGTTTGAAGGTGTCAGTAGTGTAGTCTCCTAAATTGCTCAACACTGTGGACAGTCCGGAGTGCAGTTATGTCCCGTGAATAAGCGAGTCAAAGCTTATTTTTTAAGGTATGCCACTGTTTTATCTTCTTTATCTTGCTTTAAATAAAAAAAATTCAGTTTGATCATTTTCGTTATCGCGAAAAAACGTTAGCTCGAAAAAAAATATTGGTCCCTTTCATTTTGTGTAAAGCGATCTCGACTGTACAAACAAACACACATACAAACAAACACACACACACACATGTATGCAAACACACCTGTGACAGATGATTGACTGAAGACTCCATGTTTGCTAGCTGGGACTGCTGCAGGTCCAACAGTCTCAGGAAGTTGGTGGCCAGCTGGTTGACTTGATAGGCCACTGATGCCAGTGAATGCGTCGTGTAGTTCTTGGTTTCCTCCAGAGCTTTTCTCTTGTCATTAGCCTGTACATGATTTATTTGTTCAAAATGATCAGTGGTCAAATATTTAGAGGTTTCTTGGTTTTTGATGTCCCCTCATGTTCTTAATTCTATGTTTTAGCTTTGTTTTGCATGTTATTGTTAATTTTGTTAAAAAATGTAATCAGACATGGGAACCCCTGTTTTACACTTGGAGTATTATCAAGCAAACTTGGTGTATTTTCAGAGAAGTGAGCGTACTCCTCACAGCATTTGAACATCCATGATTCAAACATGTTTCACACGAGTTTGTCGCACTAAAACAAATGCTTCTTTCAATGTTTACTGGCAAAAACTGTAATCATGTGTCAAAATACTGGATCGGCTTCAGGATGCTCTTGTGAAGAAAAGTAGTCTAGGAATTGTTCTCGTCGTATTACTGGGGTTTAACCGTAGTGCTCGTATTCTAGACAATCAATGAATCATGCGTACAAAATACAGCGAATTTGTATGGGTTCGAAGGTCTGCGTAAATTGTAATCTATACTATAGACCTCATCGGTATTCCAAGCTCTCACAAGCTCCCGAAAACTCCGAAGCACAGCAAAGCACATGGTACAGCTATCTTGCGAGACTTGCAAAGCACGATGTACAAAGAAAGCTTCTGAGAATTTTGAAGCATAAAAAAGAGAATGTCCTGCGAATATGAGAGGTACTCCGATTTCGGAAAAGGTCTAATTATCCAAATCCACGATCAGTCTTCGTCCTATATTATTCAAATTGATTTATTCACTGTAGGTATCATAACACCACAAACTTCTTTCAATAGTAGTATAGTTTCATGTGAGTTATCAATTCATCATGTTCGTGGTAAAAAAAATAAAAAATAAAAAACATGTACACTGTCATTGTCATTACTGCTTCCATATTTCTGGTTCTACTTAGTTCTAGCCTCTGACATTCACTATGACTATGAGTATGAGTCTCTTGAGTATGACTATGAGTTTTACTAGTATAAATTATACAGCGACTATGAAAAACTCATGAACACAAATAGAAATGTATGCCTATTGCCTAGCTTTAAGTTCAATGTACAAGAAACCCAACCCAATGTTAGTAATGCTCTGTCAATACTAAAGGCGTCGGACTTTTTTCAACAAGTGCACATAGACAGTACATTCGCACATTAATGCATAACGAGGAGACAGTCTTGCTGTCTGGATCGATTCCTCATTTCTTGTGTTGAAATTAGCACTTCCGCATTGCAAACAAGCGCTTATTTCATAAATAACGAGCGCAAAATAACTCACCTGTAGATAGTTTGACTCGCAATATTTGGCGACATGTTCTAAGTGGGTGTAGTTTTCCTGCAAACTTTTCCGCCCCTCCGGAATTTCAGCATCTATCAGAGTCAGAAGACTCTGAAAATCGGTCGCAGCCATTTTGGACGTGAGCCGGAAGCAGACGAATGACTGTTCGGCAATGCTCGTTCATTTCCGTAAATTAAGTCCGGTTATGTCCCTTGAGTGGACATATCAACTGACTCGAACTGAAAGTACTGAGAACTTCGTCACAATAAGAAAGACGAGAAATGTCAATGATGGTAGGCCTCAGGGGCGGATTTAGGGAGGTGTTACAGGGGTTCCAGACCCCCCCCCCCGGCTGTCCAACACTGAAACAAAAAAAGATTTTGTCTGTGAAAAAAAAGAAGAAAAAAAAGATTCATTCATCGAGTCATTCATTAATTTGTAAACAAATATGTGTTGACATTACTCATGTACTTTCAATAGAATCCTTCTCAGTATCATTTTTGTACAGTTTTAACTGCCACTCATATGCGACATGTCTTTCTTCTAACCATGCTGTATGATGTCGGGAGCAGATATCAGTGAAGATAAATTGCCATTATTTAATACTAACTTTAACAGAAATAATGAGTGGCTGCTGACACCAGTTGATCATGTTTAAAATCAAGGATAAGCCACAAATTGTTTATAAAATAGCTCAAATTCTTCAGATTCTCCCCTGGACCCCAGGTTTTACCAGGTTGACTATGATTCCGTCATCTTTGGGTCGATGTACAGTGATTGGGACGTTTAATTTTTTTGTCATAAATTAAACGTTCCCATTCTTGTGTTTAAAAAAAAATTGTATTCGAGTCATAATCAACTGCCGCATAATTTTAAGTTGTCACGAAAACTAACATTGGCACAATGCAGAGCACAACTCAGTGATTACTGAGACAGAATGATATCCCTTTACTGAAAAGAGAAAAAAAGAAAAAATATTTTACCGCGCGTAACTTTGCAACGATATGACAACTTATTACCAATTCAGTGTGGCTTTCTGACCAATCAGGACGGATTCTAGGTGACCCTCTAAATGTTATAACGTTCAGACAGGGATCCTTTTTGTTTATCACGCTAAAAATTAACAAGACAAAGTAAAAATGTAATTCAACAATATCAGCGTGATTTATTCTAAAGAATGATACTTCAAATGCTGTCAGGTAATACTCTCTTTATCTAAAAAATACCGAAAAGCGAGTTTTGTCGGTGCCGGGTGCGTAACGGAACAGCAAGGCGCCGCCCATCGTCTGATCGCGTGTGCAATGCCCGACCGCTCACTTGAAATCTAAATGATCAAAGTTCGCAAAAATCAAGTGAAATTGCGCCACTCGCTTTACATCAAATGTATCTTTACGTCATTTCCCATCCGTCTGGAGTCGGTTCCAAATCTGTCGCTCTCTGTTCAACGAGAAAAAGCGAAGCAACCGAAACGCATGTTCAACATGGTTTATCTTGTGAGATTGTTGTGTGTCAAATGCATTTGACCTGTGAATATTCATCACGTCAGGTGTGTTACTCTGATTGGCTGACTCGGGTCACGAGAATTCTTTGACTGACAGCGGGCATAATCAGGTAGAAGCCCTCAGTCAAGTTCCCATTGCGGTTGTTCTGTCTAATTCGCGGGGTTGCTTCGAAATTTCTTTTGGTCGAATTAAACCGTTATTTCTAAGGCCTAAAAAAAAAATAGGTGTGGTTACGGTAACCTACCCTATTTTTAGGGGCCGATCCTATAACTTTTTATTACATTTCACACACACAAAAAAAAACGAGTGCAAAAAACGCAATGAAAGCGAAAGCGCCCGAGTCGCACACTTATTTCCCTGTCAAGTAGGTTTAATTTGTACACATTAGAAAAAAAAGTAAAAAAAAAAAAAAAAAGTGATTGCCTACCTACCTACCCTATTCTTTTTGGCTATGTTACCGTAACCACACCTATTTTTTTTTTTTTGCCTAATATGCTGACTGTTAGCAAATGATAACAGACATGTCTCACAAACGATATCTATGGCATACCATTTGTCAAATAATTATTTGGATACTTTTCCATGGTTTTTTCACCAGTTTTAGCTAAATAATCATTATTTAGAAGCTCATGTGCTAAATAAGTAATTGTTTATAAACAATGTAAAACAATTCTAAATATTTTTTTGTTTACGTAAACCATTCATTATTTACCTAAACAATTCATTGTTTACGTAAATAATTCATTGTTTACGTAAATAATGATTTATGTAGCAACATTGCTGATTGTTTACAAACAATGTAAAATACGTCTAAATAATATATTGTTAAACAATATATTATTTAGACTTATATTGCATTGTTTATAAACAATCAGCAATGTTGCTAAATAAATCATTATTTACGTAAACAATTAATCATTTACGTAAACAATGAATTGTTTAGCCAACACATTTTCCATTATTTAGGGGTTTCTAGGATTCGCTTCTGAACTAAGTTTTATGTCTTTCAGTGATTACTATAATTGAATACAAGGTCTCTCCACACACTCTTATCTTAAAATAGCTGTTGTTTGGATATTATTTTGTTTATTTTACAAGCCGAAATTGCTGTTATAAACAAATTTACGAACATTTTCTGATAAATAATGTTTGGAGATACCTTGTATTGAATTATAGTATATGCACAAAGAAAAACAAAATTAAGCTTAGAAGTCAATTCTTGATTCCCCTAAATAATGGAAACTGCTTTCCATAAACAATGAATTGTTTTGGGAAAGCAGTTTTCATTATTTAGCGAATCTGCTAAATAATGCATTATAATTATAGGTAAATAATGATTTATTTAGCAACTGCTCACTTTATCCACCCAAAAAATATTATTTTGTGAAATAAGTGATTATTTGTGTAAACAATACATTATTTACGTAAACAATGAATTATTTACGTAAACAATGAATTATTTACGTAAACAATGAATTGTTTAGGTAAACAATGAATGGTTTACGTAAACAAAAAATTATTTAGAATCTTTTTTACATTGTTTATAAACAATTACTTATTTAGCACATGAGCTTCTAAATAATAATTATTTAGCTAAAACTGGTGAAAAAAACATGAAAAAGTATCCAAATAATTATTTGACAAACGGAATGCCATAGATATCAGCATTCGCCTAAAAGGCTCATGCTCGATATATTTTTTTCTCGACATGTCTTGTTATCATTTGCTAACAGTCAGCATATTAGAAATAACTCATAACATCGCGTGAAGCGAAAATAATACATTTAGTCAACTATCAAAGTCACAGAATGATACTGAACGCACTGCATTGCCAGGAAGACAATACTTTTCACCCGCGACCGAGACTGAAAGCGCCGACACACTGATTCGCGTAAAAAACGTAGTCAGTGCACAGAAACTAGTAGCGGCCCGTAACAATGAGAAGTAACTCATGTAGCGTCAAGCGCTTCACAGGAAAGCGCGCTTTTGGTCAGTTATTCTTTTTAACTTTCTGAGCTTGTTTTTAATTCAAACATATCATATATATCTAAATGTTTTTTTGAATCAGGAAATGAAGATGAAATAATTTTTGGAACGATTACTAAGATTTTATTTTTAATTAGAATTTTAATGACCATTTTCGCTCTTGTTATCATCAGTAGTAGTAGTAGTAGTAGTAGTAGTAGTAGTAGTAGTAGTAGTAGTAGTAGTAGTAGTAGCAGTAGTGGTAGTAGTAGTGGTAGTAGTAGTACATGTAGTATTTACTACAATGACGTCAATATTCTTCCAGGAAATTGCACGATGAGTTTGTTTTGAGAAAGAAAAGTTGATAATACCAATAGCTTTTTTTTTCTTTTTTTTTTTTTAACTTGTTGTATTCAATAGATTGATGACAATTCTCTGACGAATGTTGAATAATTATGAATAGTAGTCATTCAGAAAACGTAGTGAGAACGTTCTTACCGGACCGAGGGTGACCTCAGGTCGTCCCACGTGAGCGTTCTTTCCAAGGGAGAGGGATGCGGCAATGCATTTAGAACAACAAGGTGAACGATTTCACCTGCCTTGTTATTTATTTTGTTCAAACGAAGTCAAGATCGCCTCTTTGGAGGAACTGGATGATGTGCATTCTTTTGAGAGCTTATATGGTTAGAATGTCTTTGACACACACACACACACACACACACACACACACACACACACACACACCCGCGAAACACACACACACACACACACACATCGGCGAGAGATAGAGAGAGAGAGAGAGAGAGAGACACACACACACACACACACACACACACAAACACACAGAGGGAGAGATGCAAACGGACAGACAGACAGATTGACTGACAGATTGTGTTCTCAGTGGCGCTCTGCGCGGTAAAACACCATACACTGTCACACGTGTTTTATCCCAGCCTCTGTTGACTCAGTATCCAGCCGGCCTATTTGCGCGCACTGCATCAGAGTTCAATCTTTTAATTAACCCCTGCTATAACCTCACACTCTCAAAACCGTGGTCGTACTCGCTGTCACACAATAGTTACACACGGTCGTAATTATGCTCTCAGTTTATTCATGGTGATTTTACATTGCATGGAGATTATTTACAATGAACAAAAGTCAACAACATGCGATTATTACAGCACTTCATAATACAGTGAGAAAAGTCGACAAAAATGGCAAGAATGGTGATTGAAAGGCAAACAGAAAAAGATAAACAAAACTTTCTTTCTTTATTTGGTGTTTAACGTCGTTTTCAACCACGAAGGTTATATCGCGACGGGGAAAGGGGGGAGAGGGGATAGAGCCACTTGTCAATTGTTTCTTGTTCACAAAAGCATCTTTGTTTCTTTATTTGGTGTTTAACGTCGTTTTCAACCACGAAGGTTATATCGCGACGGGGAAAGGGGGGAGAGGGGATAGAGCCACTTGTCAATTGTTTCTTGTTCACAAAAGCACTAATCAAAAATTTGCTCCAGGGGCTTGCAATGCAAGTTTCCAGTACAAAGCACTTAACATTTCTTACATACTGCTTGACTAAAATCTTTACAAAAATTGACTATATTCTATACAAGAAACACTTAACAAGGGTAAAAGGAGAAACAGAATCCGTTAGTCGCCTCTTACGACATGCTGGGGAGCATCGGGTAAATTCTTCCCCCAAACCCGCGGGGGGTATAAACAAAACTGCACATTTCCAAAACGAACGAAAATGTCAATCAAATTATATACTTCAAATACATGTGTGGAGCAGGGTGAATATTCATCAGCTGCGGTAACCTTTGACCCCTCTACCCTCTTCTCTACTATTCACTCCATTCCGGCGTATTTTTGTCTTTGTGAAATGTGTGCATTGGTGAGTATCCGAATTTCAAACTCCTGGAATCTTTTCACTAACTCCCTGCATACTCACAAATAATGTTTCCGTCAAACAACGACCCCGTTTACATTTCTCACTATTCAAGTACATTTCTTGTGGATAGTGTTTCTTTTTTGTTTCTTTTTCTTTTTCCATAAGGCCAAAAAAAAAAAATTGGCTGTTTCTGGTAACATGGCTAAAAAAAATAGGGTCGGTAGGTCGGGATTTTTTTTTATTTTTTTATTTTTATTTTTTAACCCCAAATGTAGACCAATAAAACTAACTTTAAAAATCGCGCAAAGAGACTGGATTCACTATACATAGAGACAAGACACTCAACACATTTACAAATCGTCAGCGGACTTTCGTTTTCACACGTTTTTGTTGTTCATTTTCTCACCCTGTCCTTTACCACCAAAAAAAAAAAAAAAATTTTTTTGAGTTTGGAAAAAAAAAGTTTAGGGTCGGCGCCGAAATTTAGGGTCGGTCGGGTGACCAGAAACAGACAATTTTTTTTTTGGCCTAACCAGCAACAGTTGTAAGGGCAAAAAAAGTCAGGGTTGAAGCAGCCTGAATACAACTGAGGTAAAAAAAAAATATATATTAATTTAAAAAGGAGGAAAAAAAAGAGAAACAAAACCGTTGCAAGAGAAAAAGCTAGGGAGACACATTTTTCAACGAAGTTACCATAATTATGTGAACTAATACTTCTTTAGCTGACAAACTGAAACTAAGATCGTTCTAGTGTCGTGACTAGATTATTCATTAGATCAGAATAGCAAACGTAAATAATGCGTGTCAGTTTTAGCACTTCATTGTCTAATAATTGCACCATATTTGTTTTGCCTACAAAGAGGTCACGTATATCTGCTGCATAGAAAATACGACAAATAGAGAAGAAAAAAAACCCGTACGTATTAAATCATGAGGGTACAATAAAGGGCTATTTAGTCAGTTCGGATACCTGGATATGTCAGAGTAAAATACTTTTGAGAGTTTTCATTTAGCTGTACTGTACAAACCATTCGAAAAAGACTGTATTAAAGGGAAAAAGCAATAATTACTAACACACACTCGCTCACACATCTTTTTGAAATCTCTCTCTCTCTCTCTCTCTCTCTCTCTCTCTCTCTCTCTCTCTCTCTCTCTCGGCGATCTTCTAGCACAGTATGCAAACAGATGCAAACATATGGTCGTATGAAAAATCGCAGTTTAGCCTGAATCCTAAGGAATGAATAACGCCACATTGTGGCACTCAGTTTGAGTTTGGTACTGTGCTTGCATATCACATGTTGCAAATAGGGTCTTCCCCTGTGACGTCATAACGGTCAAGAGGCAGGCAGTGGGCAAGAACTTCACGAAGTGTCATTATGGTCGCTGACACATTATTTGCATTAGCAATGAAATCATGCCGTTTAATTTAGTCAAGGGAATGAAAAACGCTGATTTTGTGAAAACAAAAGATTTACATTTCAGTTAGCATAAAAAAAACCATGTCAGGAGATGTGTCACCACAGAAGCATACCAAACGCACTTGAATGGATCTTTGGTTCCTTCACTAATCAAACCTCTTTACCAGAGAGTTACCTTATCACTACAAAGGGAAGTAAAAAAAAATCATTTAAAAAACACCCCAGAGATACAGAATAGTCACCATCTGTCTTTCCCTGTCGTTGTGACCAAATGATGGTTCATAATTATTATTTCTGTTATGTGAATACAAAAGCAAACGGTGGGTCGTTTGAGGAGAGCTCTCTGCTAGCCATCAATGTTTCTATTCGAACTATCAAATGCTTCCCACAAACAGAAAGAAACAATATCTTGGCAATATTCAGATTCGGCCCTGTGTGTGCTTAATCGTCATATTGCGTGAATCTTAAATAGCTCACTCTTCTTTGCGTATGTGACGGAATCTGCAGAAACGGTTCTCCCACTACGACCAAAGAGTGATCAAATTCATGCATCGACTAACCTAACACTTTAAATATTAAAAGTGAATTTCCCAAGTGTGAAACTATATCATGTGCAGGGGCGGACGAGGGGGGGGGCACAGGGGGCACGTGCCCCCCCCCCCCCCCGAAAAAAAAAGAAAAAAAAAAGATTTTTCTATGCTGATTCTATGACCATTTCTAAGTTCAAATGGCACCAGATGGCACCATTTTGCTTCTTTGGGCAAAAATTTTTTCCGGGGGGGCATGCCCCCGGACCCCCCTAGCAAATTCGGGCGCTTCGCGCCCATCACATTCACTTTCGATTCAAAGTGCCCCCCCCCTTACAAAGCAACTGATCCGCCCCTGATGTGTGAATTTACCTATATTAGATTTATCCGATGGGATCGTACCAAATACGAATATGCCAACTGTAGACTAGAATTCTTTATGTGTGTGTGTGTGTGTGTGTGTGTGTGTGTGTGTGTGTGTGTGTGTGTGTGTGTGTGTGTGCGTGTGTGCGTGTGTGCGTGCGTGCGTGCGTGTGTGTGTTTATCTCGCCCAGTGGTGTTGACTTGTGCAGAACGGTATATCAATGTGGACCCTTGACAATAACGGGTCACGTGACTCATAATCATGGTTCATCACAAAGAGTTAGTGTATATCATATATATGCATATATCCAAAGAAAAGCTGTATCAATATGCAGAAAATATTCGCACAATGGCGGTGACGATAGTTAGCACTGATTGCACCTCAGTAGCGGTCATTTCTTATGCAGCATTGGTTATGATATGTACACTATTTAAAGACAGGTAAACAAGAAAGCAATACCTCACGAAGAAACACCACATATTCTTTGCCCTACGTACTTTTTACCTACAAAATACCAATGCATCAAATACATGTGAAAATGCCACAACATTTCTATTCTTTGACCTGTATCAAGAACACTTCATAGCTTTTTCACATAATTCGTTTTGGCCATTTGTTAGTACCTACATTTTTTTCGGTGGAGGGCGGGGGAGGGGAGTTTAACAATTACGAATATGTGCCACAGAGTAAAATGTTAGCGAGCTGTGGGTTAAAAAAAATAACATGCATGGTCAACAGCTTGATGCCAACGTAGACAAAGTTCATCCACGACGGTGTGTATTCGAATTGCACGGGCGCATTTTCACCTCCCAGGATAGAAAATTAAAAAACCCAAAACCCGACTTTAAGTGACGTATGGGGTGGTGACGCCAGAACACTCTAACAGGCGTCATACCACAACAACATAATTCATCTCTATTCCACCTTGCATTCCTCTTCGTTCGTTAGTTTCAGTTGAAAACCCGTCCGTTCAAAGACACCAGGGGCCAGTTTCATAAGCCAGAAACACAGTCGAACAACTGCAGTTGTCCGAGAGAACCACAGTAATCCGACGTTATTGGGTTTCACGAACAAAATTTCAGTCGGCCGACTGCGGGTCGTCTCACCGGAAGTTGGCCAAACACGGTGATGCTCTCCCCCCAACACTGTGTTCGGCTTACTGCGGTAAACCGAAAATAAATGTAATTATCCGCACAGTCAATGGCAGAATGCTCACACTTTTTTGGATTGTGAGCCAAACCTTGTGATTGTTCTTCGAAATGTATCTATCATGACGCAGTAATCCAGGAGACAAGTCAGGGTTATGTCTTGAAGACGTCACATTATGGCGTAAGAGGGTTAGACGTCACGCGAAGGAATTACTCAAAGTCTCGGTCATTGTTATTTTGAGCGGGCCGAGACTTGTTTTTTCTTCGAAATCGGCCATTTCCACGTGCGAATGAGCAAACGGAAGTGGTAATGTTGCTAAATTTAGCCCTCGACTTGGCCATTCGGATTACTGTACAGTCGGTCGACTGCGGTTGTCCGCGGGTGACGGTGATTCGCTCATGAAACGCGCTTTTCGGTGACCCGGCGATCAACCACAGTCCATCGACTGGGAAGTCGATCGACTGTCAGTCGGTTCACTGCTATCTTATGAAACTGGCCCCAGCATATACACCATTCGGTAATCCCTTTTCATTAGCAACTGCCAATGTGCGTGTGAGTATTTTCTGTAGATGGCTATTTGACATTTTATTTTCATCCAAACATTAGCATTGCAAGTTGAAAGTTCGGTGTCCTTGACATTCCTTCAAAGTCGTTGGTTCAAGGGGTCAAGGTCATCGAGGTTGAAGTCGTCAGTGCCGAAAGACAGTCCTCGACTGAAGCCCGCCTGAAACACAAAAAAAGGTTTGAAGGAAAAAGTTAGTAGCAAAACAAGTCTTCGACAAAACAGTATAGCAAGCCTAAGAGGTGTCTCACTCTGTATGCGCACTACACTGTCAGTCTTTCTTTCTTTCTTTATTTGGTGTTTAACGTCGTTTTCAACCACGAAGGTTATATCGCGACGGGGGAAGGGGGGAGATGGGATAGAGCCACTTGTCAATTGTTTCTTGTTCACAAAAGCACTAATCAAAAATTTGCTCCAGGGGCTTGCAACGACACTGTCAGTCTAGTCGTTTGATTTATACGGTCGCCTAAACGCAGATGTTTTGAAAACATCTTCCTTATCACCCCCCCCCCCCCCCCCACCCCTTACTTAAGCCCTTCCCCTTACGACACATCAACTATCCCAACGCCTATCCACACCTTATCCCCATTACACCAAGCCGATTTTACCTCTAAGCCCATTTGCTACAGGTACATCAATAAGTTACTGCTGGTATGTCGCTAAAATTCCAAAGGTCGGTCAGTCGTAACTGCTTGGAGAAGCCAGGGGAAGTAACGTAGAATGGGTTGAACCTCTTCCCCTTACTCCAACCCCCCTCCCCCATCTTCCACTCAGACGCCCAACACCAACCCGACCCAATCCCATCACATCACCCACCTGTATATCCATAAGCTCCTGGTGTGACGAGGGCCCAAAGGCAGCACCGTTGGTATTGCCGGGGGGAGGGGAAGCACCGTTGGAAGGGTTGAAGGCGCCCATACCGAAAGGATCGTTGGTTGCCCCAAAAGGTCCAGGACTGGCGAACGGATTGCTGCTTGGCAGTTCACCCACTGTATAAAAAAAAATTAAAAAAAAATTAAAAAAAATTAAAAAAAAAAGATAAAAAGAATCATGTAACGGTATGATAAACAAAGGGAAAATAAGCGCTCTAAATGCATAAGACATGTGTAATAGAGTAAGTGCGAGTTATTCGGAACCTGTCTCCTGGCACCTGCGAGAATTACAAGCAATTGAAATGAACAAGCGACGTTCATCCTCGTGTAAGAGGTATAGCATAGAAAGAGTGATGCTGTACGAAACGCCAGGACAGGAAAGACCTTTAAGGAAAGAACAGGTACAGATTGCATCCCTACAGGATGACAAGATCCTGACGATGACATGATAACATCCAGAGCAGGTAAAGGGGCGAGAAAACTGTGAATCAAAACAAACTAAAAGCAATTCCAGGGGCAGTTGCAGACAAAAAGGACAATGGTACCACAGAAAAGACAACGATTCTAGAAATGTGGCCAATACAAATAATCATAAATAACATTGTAATTCAATCAAGTTGGCGTTTTAATGAAACAGATCCTGTGATTGGTCAGAATGCCCCAACTCATTAAAAATTACCGGTGACTAATTATTCTCGATAGCCACTCGCTAAAAAAAATCCATAAACAACCTGCTGGCGAGGCGCATTGATACCGCCTGACTAGTCTCGGTTAGCTTTGAGGGTCATTTTACAAGTAGGAAATATGAAGGCCAACGAAATACCGAGACCATAAGGTATGCGAAGTGATAACGTCGAATACGTGACGTAAGTTGATGCATGAATTCTTCCGGACTACGTCAGTCAATTCCAAAGATCGCTTTTGTGATGAAAGAATTTGTTTTAGAGTTTGGTGTCCAGAAACCCGTCAAAAAAGAAGGAAAAATGTGTGTGAAAGAAAACAGAACAGGAGCAGAGTGATACGATAGGAATACAGAGACATATTTCTTGGGACTTGACCCTTGCAGGTAGGTGGACTGAAAGTAGTGTGTGAACAGAACAGAACCAATTCTGTCCGTTTACAACCGCATGAAAGCAGGAAAGAGATCGTCGTCAGATTGAATTACAATAACATTAACATGCTTCCATTTGAAACTTCTCGGTATTCATCGTGGATTGACGCCCTCCCAAAGTCTAATTGAAGCCCTCCGTTGCTTCGCTCCGTCGGGCTTCAAATGAGCTTTTGTCGGGCGTCAATAACAGCTATTGTGTTTTCAGCGTAGCAATAGGGCCCGATATTTAGACGAGACAAGTATAATGCCGACGAGTCGAAGACGAGTCGCATTATACTTGTTCGAGTCTAAATATCGGACCCTATTGCTACGATGAAAACACAATAGCGTTTATATAGCTATTCTGACATTAAATTCTGTGTTAAAATCATGTTTTTGTCAGCAACAAGGACCAGAATGGTCCATGTCGTTGATTGCAGACGACGGTTCCCTTTCTGCATGAAGCCACGGAAATAACCGAACATTGAAAAACCCACGGACATGTATTACGGAGAAAACTCAAGATAACCGGATGCTTAGCATTACGTCAATATGTTAGGAATCATATGACGTTATGACGTATCATGCTTGCCTACGTAGATTGTATGTTCGAAAGTCTGACTTCTGTTGGGAATTCGCGTGGTGAAGACTGCGGTAAATCTGTAGATGATAAGAGAACAAGGATTGTCTCAGAAGAAACGACGAAATGTTTCAGACCGGTAACTTCATTTCAACATTGCACTACACAATGGACGTTCTATGTGACAGGAGAGTTTGCTGATTTTGTGTTAAACATTGGTGATTGGAGAGATCGTCTGCAAAAATCAGAGATAGGTCGCTTCAGATTGCAGCTTCTGGAAATTTGCAAGGTTTGCTGCCTGTTAAAGAACTGGATTTTACACGTAATGTATGTCATGTACAGTAAGCAACAACAAAAACACACACAAAGCAAATTGCATCGTCTCTCGGCTAGCCACAGACTAGCCTGGCGAGGTATGCGTGTACTTTATACACTGGCGTGGAAGAAACCGGAACCATGCGTCTTTGTTATTGCCGATATCGTTTGGATATCGGCAAAAATGGCCAACTTTCGTAGCGTTATGCTTTGATGATCGGAAAAGGGATGTGTGAGACCATCCAATCACAGCCCCCGAATCCCCCCACGTGTCCATCAGAATAGCTATATTCCCCGATGAAGACCTCGAAGTTTCAAATGGAAGCATGTTAATGTGTAAGTAACAAATATGTCACTTTCAATGGTGATGACAATTTCAGTGATTTAGATAATATGCAAAGATCAAAAGGAGAAACAGTCAGTCAAGAGAGCAAAATTAACTGACCGCTGAAAATAACATTAAGACCTTTAACGATCAATCAAGGAAAACACGACGAGTGACGTCATAACTCACGTGACTGTTGCCTGATTGGCTTGCCTGTGGACAGCTGCGGGGCCTGTCCAGGGGAGGTAATGCCCGGCGCCAGACTACGATGATGGCGGGTGGCTGGGGGTGGGGGGCTCACTGGAATTCAACAATCAACCATTTATTGGTATAACATGGGTACTGCAACAAAACCCGTTTTCATGCATCAGAATTGTTCCATCATGCTAATTCTAAATTGTGAAATAACTGGGGGACTAGAATGACGCCATCATACTGTGACAAGGGTTGTTCTTTTCTTACTTATTGTGATTGTTACTATGTTAACTCCATTATGACACCGCCACAAACAACACTTAAGTCAACCCAAACACAGACATATGTAAGAATAACCAACATTAAAGATGCAAGATTTTGTCCATTGTAGAAAACCACACACAATTGATAAACTTATAAAACTCCAATGAAGAAGGACGCTCAGCTGTAGAGAGAAAGAAAGAAAGAAGGAAAAAGAAAAAGAAAAAAGGTAGGGTTTCATTCTTTTCCTTTATTTTTCAGCTTGAAGCGGACTGCATGCAACTGAGGCACACAAAAAAGAAAAAAAAAAAAAAAGGGTTGTTCTTTCACACACAAAAGTGACTAAATACCTGTGTAACGGGTTCGAGCACGCACGTACGCAAACACGCACGCATATACACACACACACACAAACACACAAACACACACACACTTACACACCACACACAAACACCCTCCCACACACACACCACCATAACCCCCCCTCCCAGACACACACACACACACACACACACACACACACAACGTACACATTGGGGCAGGAGACTGTGGCCCCGAGCTGGACGTGCCGTTGCTTTGCGCGGTGTCACTGTCAAACACCAAGTTCTGCAGTCGTCGCCCCACCGAGGATTGTTGTGCGCTCTGTTTTGGTGGCTGAAATAAAGTATACAGACCATGGACGAAATGAACGAAGTGGAGGAAAGGAAGGAGAATAATTATAACTCAGAGGCCGCTCTATTTGCAATAAAAAAATGTTTTTATACAGACAGAGGCAACTTTGAAGCAAGAGAAAACAAGCTGTACAAAAAACATTGATTTCAGATCCAAGTCGCACGTCAAAAACTATACAAAAGCCATAAATACGTACCCGAAGTAGACCGGTGACAACAACAACAAAAACCAGTGGCAATGGTGAACAATTGAACAGACTTATTTTTCTGCTAATTATAAGAATAATAAAACAGGAGACGAAAAAAAATGGAGAACAATTCAAACCAAACTTTTCAGAAGTACACTTATAACAATACGTTAACGGTACCATCCTTCTTGAGTACAACATCACCGGACCTGGCAAGGCTTCTAAACTTGGCCAACAAATCATTGCGACAAATTCCACACCCAAATTAAAGCATTATTTCCCGTGTCATGTCATTCAAACTTTCTATGCCAGTTAAGGGCGTTCACTTGACTTTCACTTGAAATTTTGCCTATTGTTATTTTTCGTCGATTTCAAGGACTACTACTAAAGTAGTACATGTAGTAGTAGTCCTTGGTCGATTTTTAATTTGTCCCTTCCGTTTTTTGTCCGGTCTATTTTGAGGGTACCCTTATTTGAGCGGCGGTCACCTGATCCCTAGCCTGTAAAAGAAATCTTTAATCCGAAAGGGGATCCAGAAAGTCAAGTGAACGGCCTTAACTGGCATAGAACGTTTGAATGACATGACACGGGAATGAATGCTTTAATTTGAGTGCGAAATATATGTATTTTCCTAAATAAACAGATAAATGGAGAACACAATCGCAGGTTGCTTTCCAATAAATGTCAAAAATAACAAAAGCGTTCTACTGCCAATATATGAAATCAACCAAGCCAATCAAGCCTCTACTTCCACATTCCTGAAAAATAATACGAAAACTAGATAAGTAACTTGGAAGACATGCAGGTAAGCAGTTACATCTTTACAGATTTATCATGGTACTGTCCGTTAACTCAACCTGCATTGTATACTCAGCAATCTAAAGCATTACAATCAAACAAGCTTTGATATAGTCTGTACTACTCTTCACCTTCTCCCCCTGGCACACCATCGACGCTGGGTAAACATCGTCGTTTTAGTACAGAAAAATGTCTTAATCGGGACATGCACCATATACCCAACAAATGTCAGGATAGAATGAAATTAAGCACTAAAAAGCAAAAACAAAAAAGCCCATGATTCAAGTTTAATCAAGCACACACACACACACACACACACACACACACACACACACACACACACACACACACACACACACACACACACACATACACACACACACACACACACACAAAAAACCAACTTTGTAGGACATTCAGCAGCATTAAACCTCTCAAACCAAGGAGCGAACGAGAAGAAGAAAACTCTAAAAACCGACACCAAATCAAAAAGGCACATTCGACTCTCAGTGGGCTCCTTCTGGCGAAAACACTTCAGCTCACAATCACATAATTATCTAGCCAGACTGTTCTATTGGATAAGACCACACCCTCCCCTTGGACACATACTGAAGCTCAACCCACTGGGGCTGATGGGATCTACGTCGACCAAAAGAGTGGGATTCCCTGTAGGTGGAGTTCCTGTAGAGGGATTCCCTATATATACAGGGAATCCCACAGGGTGGAGTTTTTCAATAAAACTTGCAAACCATACTCGAATTTCTAAGAAATATCAAACAGGATCGAAAAACATCAAATTCTACCGATGCCGCTAAGCAGCAATATCAGCGAAACGCTACAGGAACTACACCTACAGGGAATCCCACTCTTTTGCTCGACATAGACCCCCATCAGCCCCACTGAGTGCTTGCTGTAGTGAGTTAGGATTGTTGATGAATTTATTTCCTAAAAAGCCACATGACTTTTACGAACTAATTCATCAAAAACTTCTCACTGTACACACTGAACACCCAGACTGTTCATTACATTTAGTCAAGTTTTTACTAAATGTTTTAACATAGAGGGGGAATCGAGATGAGGGTTGTGGTGTGTGTGTGTGTGTGTGTGTGTGTGTGTGTGTGTGTGGTGTGTGTGTGTGTGTGTGTGTGTGTGTGTGTAGAACGATTCCAAGACAACTACTGCACCGATCTTAATGAAACTTCACATGAGAGTTCCTAGGTATAATATCCCAAGAACATTTTTTTATTGTTGATAAATATCACTGATGACGTCATATCCGGCTTTTCGTGAAAGTTGAGGCGGCACTGTCACGCCCTCATTTTAAGATCAAATTGATTGAAAATTTGGTCAAGTAATCTTCGACGAAGCCCGGACTTTGGTATTGCATTTCAGCTTGGAGGCTTACAAATTAATTAATGTGTTTGCTCATTAAAGTTGTCATTAAAATCGATTTTTTTGCAAACAGATTTCAAAATGATTGCATTGTATTCCTTGTCTTCTCCCAAATTCAAAAATATATAGATATGTCATGTTTACTCTAAAAATGCGCCCAGAATGAAAGAAAATAGGTTTAGTAAGTACTACGGACGCGTTTCGCGGCGGCGAGTGTGACCCGTCCTGGTCTTCGGTATGGTTAGCCAAGACTATCTGAATGTAGTCTAGGCGATGATTGGTTTGTAGTGTTGATCTTGACTAAATGTTTTTATATCGCTTCACGCGACTTGTTTTTGCTATGTGCTCAACTGGAGGGTTGGTGTCATCCCTTGCAAAATCCTAGCCAGTACTGATAACTACTTTCACGTGAGTGTGCCTTTAACCCAGAAATAACGAAAAAATTAAAATCGCTTGTGAAGAGAGCATGCAACTACACGCCTGTAGATTACCTTCTCCAGAACCTTTCTTTAACCAAAGCCCCAGGAACTTTTAAATACAGCATTCTAATAAGAAAAATTATTACTATTACCTCATAATCATCAGAAGTTTCATCACCCACATCATCGTCATCAGAATTATCTCGAAGGCTCAGTGTTACTGCCGTCAGACTACCTAATATCTAATACGTCATTGGTTGAAACCAGGCCCATGGTGATTGGTCAATGCAAGCCCAATGTGTATTGGTTGAATATGAATTAGAGTTAATATCGTGTGCATAGATCATCAGTTATTATTGGTGCAAGTGCAAAACACATTGTTATTGGTTAAAAACAGTAGCGTGGGTGTTATCATTTTGATGTTAAAGTCGATGTGATTGGTCGGTCGATTCGGTGACGAGGAAACCCCAGTTGTGATTGGTGGAGAAGAAACCAGATCCAGATTCGAAGGAAGAAAAACACCGTGGTGAGGCAGACATCAAAGCATGCACAGTAGGTAGAGATGCAAAAGAAAAAAAGAAGACATAAAACAGAAAGTGAGAAACTGTACAAACAAAACACAAAACACGCTGCTATACAATCATGTACAACCTAAACACGGACACATTCAACTTTAGCCTAATAACTTACAACAATCCGAAAAAGTGTTTCTTTTCATGCAAAACAAATGTCAATGTGTTTCTTTCTTTTCTTTATTTGGTGTTTAACGTCGTTTTCAACCACGAAGGTTATATCGCGACGGGAATGTCAATGTGTATCAAACAGCAAATATACACAATATTTACAACCTGATGCAAACAAATTATTTTGGTACGCAAGTCAAACCTGTTATTTCACATTAGTAACGTTACAAATCTGAAGCAACAAATACACCGATCCACAGAAGAAAAGTGACAATGCATTTAGTGTTCATGCAGCAAATGCCTTGCTTGGTAGGTCTACTTTGTCATATTTGCTCACTGCAGCTTCCGTTTAGCCATGCTTGAAAACGCCATGAAATTGACGAAATGTGGCTTTTGTTTTGAATGTTAACTGTGGTCAAAACGGATAAACTTTGCAGAACTTTCCCAACAGGTACATTAATGTTTTTGTCCCAGTGTTCCTCCGGAGCATACAAGTGCCTAATTAAACAATTCTGACATTTCAAAATTGCCGCTGATAGCACAAAAGAACAGAAGTATTTCAGTAGTTATTGTTGTTTGTGTTGAACGTCACATATATCAATACAACTGGGGAAAAAACACGAGGGCGATATATTTATTTTTCACTAAGAGCTTACAGGAGGTATTAATCCCCACAAATAATTTCAACGAATCAAAAAAACAATCTAAAAAAAAAAGCAGAAACAAGCAGGCGTCTGAAAACTTTCTAGTGGTTAACTGAGGACTTTTTCGGTTATCTTCACAATTGTGTTCTTCTGTGAATGAGTGTATCAGATATTATTCATTCTCAATCTTTAATCTAAGAAAGCAAACCTACAATAGATGATTTTGAACCCTGCGCTGAGTAATCTGGTTATGAATGAAAGCTATGAGGCGTAATATTACAGGAACGTATTTAGGCGAATGCAATATGGCGAAGCATCTAGCGATATTTAGCTTTGACTGAATTCCATCTCAATCATCTGTCTGATGATCAGCACTGCAAACATTTGCAAGCAGACTATACATTTCATACACACTTTTCAAACACTCAAATCACGCGCTCAGACTTGATACAGAAAGAGGTAGCTATCTACAGACTTAAATAGGAAGTTTTTCAAATAGTGATCAAGTCAAATGTTCACCAAGCACTTAGAAAAGTGACCAAACCGAGGTGATGGTTGTAAACTGTTTTATCCTACATACTACGTGAGAGAGATACTCGTGAGATAATAATCGTTCAAATCACACGTGTGTATATCATGTAAATGAGGTCATGTCAAGCAAGTCTGGCAGGGACCTGTTTTTCCACTGCTTATGATGCCAAAGTCACCGAGACAAACGTCATTATAGAAAAAAATTGCGCTCGCTATTTACCCTCTTTCAGAGTGACGTTTCTTTGCTTTGACGTAATAGGTTGCACGAGGGTTTAGAAGAGATCGAGGTTCCAAAACAAGCGTCTTCAATTTAGCTGCCTCGACTGCAGGACATTTTCAGGAAAATACACGTAAGTACAGTATGTAGGATAAACAGAATACTACATGGCTTGCTGTATCGTACCAGATTTACACTCGTTGCTTTTTCAAATAGTGAACAGCTCGCTTTCGCTCGCAGTTCAATATTTAAAAAAACAACTCGTGTAAATCTGGTACGACACAGCAAGCCATGTAGTATTCTCTATAGATAAGCAAAGTGAATAGAATTGTCAACGATATAATCAGAACACTCAACACAAACTTTTGTACTTTTCATAGAAAAGACAAAAACATGCTGTGAGGAACATTTTCACAGTAACATGCAGCAGTGGCTTACCTGATTATTTTTCATGTACTCCTCCAGATCCGACCTGTCTTTGAGTTTTTCCAACTCAGCCACACGCTTCTTCAGGGCGTCTTTTTCAAACTGAAGAGAATTTACCTGCACAGGAAAGGTTTAAATATGACGAAATTGTGAAATACAGTCCTGTAAAAAAAAAATTATGATTACAATTATTTTTGTTATGAATTAATTTTAAATTAATGTAACCCTAGGTTTTTTTAAAAATAAATATTTACTTGACTTGACTTGATTATATTCTCGTTTGTTTGTTTGTTTGCTTAACGCCCAGCCGACCACGAAGGGCCATATCAGGGCGGTGCTGCTTTGACATATAACGTGCGCCACACACAAGACAGAAGTCGCAGCACAGGCTTCGTGTCTCACCCAGTCACATTATTCTGACACCGGACCAACCAGTCCTAGCACTAACCCCATAATGCCAGACGCCAGGCGGAGCAGCCACTAGATTGCCAATTTTTTTTAAAGTCTTAGGTATGACCCTGCCGGGGTTCGAACCCACGACCTCCCGATCAAGGGGCGGACGCCTTACCATTAGGCCAACCGTGCCGGTAATTATTATATTCTTGTTTACACGCGTATTATCCATGTATTGGCTAATTCCCAGCTGTGCACACTAAGGGAACTACACGCTGAACTACACTTTCAGGTTCATCTATATATATCCACGCTTCTCCTACCGTTTGAGGTGAACAATTCAAAACGCATCTGCCTTGTAAAAGTTACAGAGATCGATCGATCCTTTTCACTGGCACTGACAAGTACGAAAGAAAAAGAACCTATAAATAAATCCCTTTTTTGTTTTGCATCAAAGTTCGCACGCATGCGCGCACAGTCGCCAGCACGAAACCACACACACACACACACGTACACACACACACACACACACACACACACACACACACACACACACACACATACACACACACACACACACACACGGGCACAGGTATTCAGAGAGAGAGAGAGAGAGGGAGGGAGAGAGAGAGCACGCGAGAGAGAGAGAGAGCGCGCGAGAGAGAGAGAGAGAGCGAGAGAGAGAGAGAGAAAGAGAGAGAGAGACAGAGAGAGAGAGAGAGAGAGAGAGAGAGAGAGAGAGAGAGAGAGAGAGAGAGAGAGAGATTCAGAAGGACAGACACGTGCGGACAGATTGAGAAAACATGTGACAACGAACAAGGCGCGATTTTCTTTCTCTCTTTCTTTCTTCTTTCGTTCATTGATACTCTTGTTCCGTTCTTCCGTTCTTTTAATAAAAAAAAATTTAAAATCTGAAATGAACTGACCCTCCTCTGTAGCAAGAGGCACTGTTTCTTGTAGTCTGTGTCCCCTCCAGCACTGGCGGCACTGGTCCCCTCTTCCAGGAACCGCTTGTAGGCCAGGTCAAATGCTTGACCCACTGTCAGCGTGATTTCCTCCGCCTGCAAACCAAGCAGTCAGTCAAGCAAGCAAGAACTCAAAAATTCAAGAATTTAATCAATCATTCATTCATTCATTCATTCATTCATTCATTCATTCATTCATTCATTCATTCATTCATTCATTTATTCATTCATTCATTCAATCAATCAACCAATCAACCAATCAAGATGTCAAGAATTCAATCAAAAATTCGATCAATCAATCAAGATTTTCAGACTTCAATCAAGAAATTAATCAATCAATCAATCAATCAAACAATCAATCAATAAAACAATGAGTTTGTAAACCAGGCTGTTGTAGGGTTTGTTTTTTTTATCACCAAAGGAAACGTGGTTTTTTTCACCTTGCAAATCAATCAATCAATCAACCAATCAATAAAAATAAAAACAATCAGTCAATCAATCGATCATTGAGTGTGTAAATCAAGTTGTTTGTGGTTTTTTCCCCAAGGAAATCAATCAATCAATCAATCAATCGATCATTGAGAGTGCCAACCAAGTTGTTTGTGGTTTTTTTCCCAAGGAAACGTTTCTACGAGAGGAAAATACCCCCTCATTCCTTCTCGCGAAAACAGTTCAGCTCACCAACTCAGCTCACCAACTCAGCTCACCATCTGTTTTCACAAGGAGGAATGTGCCTTTAAAATCCAGGTTTTTCAGTATACACGTAGTACAGTGGAACCCCTCCCCCCCCCCCCCCCTCCCCAATCTAAGACTCCCTCCCTTTTAAGACCCTGTTTTCTACGAATTTCTGTTCCTAACCTCTGTAAATGTACCCCCGTTTTAAGACTCTCTCCTTTTCAAGACCTGCATGATTTGTTCAGATATTTGGAGGACTTAAAAGGGTGGTTCCACCGTATACACTGTTTTTCAGTAATGATCTCACGTACAGGTGTTCATTCTGCACGGGACAAGACTGTATGTTATGTAATGTATATATTGTGTGTGATACGTGGAAAATGTGATACTATTTATTTGCATGTGTGATACAGGGACAATGTGATATCTGTAGGCCTAGGCCTATACTAGTGATTACTGTGTGTGATACATGAAATGTGATATGAATGCTGTTTTTATATGTTATACTCTTACTTTCTGCCTATGTCTTAATCCCAAGCGCAAGACAAGTTCTTCTATGTGAAAATTGAAGCCAATAAAATTTGAGTTGAGTTGAGTTGAGTTGACAGTACACTTACGGATTTGTCGCTGCAGTTGAAGACGTAGCAGAAGTGGTCGTTGGTGGTGGCTGCCTTGGCGATGAAGGTGAACATCTTTTTGTCGGATTTGTCATCAGCACAGTAGGATATTCTGTGGAGTGGGTACTGGTGCATCAGCATCTGCAGTTGCAAAAGTAATGCGTCATTTTTTTCATGCGTCATATATCAAATTCTGGTAAATAAGCATCTGCAATTGCAAAAGTAATGCGTCACTTCTTTCATGCGTCATGTATCAAATTCTGGTGAATAAGCATCTGCAATTGCAAAAGTAATGCGTCACTTCTTTCATGCGTCATACATCAAATTCTGGTGCATTTATAAGCATCTGCAATTGCAAAAGTAATGCGTCATTTCTTCCATGCGTCATATATCAAATTCTGGCGAATAAGCATCTGCAAATGCAAAAGTAATGGGTCATTTTTGTATGCGTCACATATCAAATTCTGGCGAATAAGCATCTGCAATTGCAAAAGTAATGCGTCATATCTTTCATGCGTCATATATCATTCTTTTAACCGTTCTTGTTGTTTATATACTCTCTCTCTCTCTCTCTCTCTCTCTCTCTCTCTCTCTCTCTCTCTCTCTCTCTCTCTCTCTCTCTCTCTCTCTCTCTCTCTCTCTCTCTCTCTCTTAATGTTTTCACTGATTGATTTGTTTGTCCACATGTGTGCATTTCGTGCCAAACCGAATGTCAAACTGAACCTGAACAAAGTCTCCTCTTTCTTCAGGAGCAAGCAGTTAATCCCTTCACTACAACTGAGGTGTTCATACTAACATTGATCGAATATCTCACCACTCAGGGACTTAGGGAGTGCATTGCAACCATCCAAAACAACTGCCTGTGAAGAGTTTAAAGCTGTCGTCTATGTATGACTATCTGGGGCTACGAGTTTAAAATGATAGGGCTGATAATCCTGAACGGATATCTGAACAGCGATGGCGGCCTGAAATTCGATCTACACTGCCCGTATGACCTTGACCGCTTCTTTCAACGCCTGACTTTTGCGCTGGTAACGTAAGGTTTACAGTCAGACTGAAAATTTGCTGAACATAATTATGCGCCTATACCGATACAGAGCGAAACCATTGTATGGGAGACCATCTGGTACCATCTTTCATTGTATGGGAGACCATCTGGTACAATCTTTCACTTGGAGCTCACCTTTGTCTTAGGGTCCTGAATACACACGCCATCTACAGAAATGGTCAGCTGTACTTTCGGCGGTTTCTGACCCTCTGCTCTCTTCAAATGTTTGTTGAACTGAAATTCAAATTAAGACACTCGTCAGAAAAGCAGCTCACTGTACATATATTACTTACTAAACTCATGATGTGAAAAGCAATAATAAAAAAATAGTATTCATTTGAGAAATAATATAAGTGGGAGAAGGAGACAAAACTGAGACACAAAACAGATAAATATAAATGGACAGGGAGCAATAGGATATAAGATAGAAGATATGTGCAGGGAGAATGAGATGTAAAAAGAATTCTGGAGAGAGAGAGAGAGAGAGAGAGAGAGAGAAAGAGAGAGAGAGAGAGAGAGAGAGAGAGAGAGAGAGAGGGGGGGGGAGAGAACAGAAATATAAAACCAAAACTGAGACAGAGAAACAGACACACAGACAAAGAGAGACACAGGAAATAAAGGAAAATAGAAATAATATCTACCTTCATTTTTCTGATGGCATCTTTGACCACCTCAGTTCCTTTGGGCTGTTCCACGGCACACTCGCCTAGAAACTGAAACACACAGGAAAGATTAAATTCAACGTTTTAAAGATTCACTTTTAACCACAGTTGCAATGCGCTAGCAGACTCTCCATATTCTCTCGCTCACTCTTCCTTTCTTGCCACAAATGCAACAAAATAACAATTAAAATCTTCCTTGAACAAAAATGTCATGCCACTCAATTGGCTTCCACCTAATGCACATGGATTAATGCAAATGACACTTAATTGTAGTGATAAAAATCACAAGGTCTGTCTGTCTGTTGTTCTACTGGTAGTTGACACCCAGCGTGTGTGCAGATGTGCGTGATTTGCTATGTATCGAGCTTGTGACTCGTGTGTAAGGACTGTGATCTTACGTGATGTAATATCTGTGTATATGAGTCAAAAGGCATATTCCACATTCAGACAATGAATTGAATTGAATTGAATTGAATCGAATCGAATTGAATCGAATCGAATCGAATCGAATCGAATCGAATATGGAATGGAATGGAATTGAATATGCACAGGAAGGTTAGGGGATTTACTTTATGCAGTCACTCCCTCATGCAAAATCGCAGAGTTATAACAAAACCGTTTGGCCATATCATCGTGGAGACCTTGAAATACTAACCTTGACATTGTACATGATCTGCCCTTTCAGAAGTGACTCCGGCGGATGCATCCATTGTTTTGTGCCTGGGGGAACGAGCAGATGATAACATATCTGTGAGAACTGATATCATGGCAGAAAAGTGCTATAATTTGTGGCGATATATGTCAGTATAGTTGTTATTTAAGCGGGGCGGAGCTGGAAGAGCGGAGAGTGAGAAGAAACGAAGAGAGAGACAGAGAGAGAGAGAGAGGGGGGGGGGGGGGGGTAGAGAGAGATACGAGAGAGGGATAAAAGATAAATAAGCAGAGAGAGAGAGAGAGAGAGAGAGGAGAAGAGAGAGAGAGAGAGAGAGAGAGAGAGAGAGAGAGAGAGAGAGAGAGAGAGAGAACGAGAGGGGTGCAGGCAGACGGAGAAACAGGGACAGAGAGTGAGGGACTGAGCGTATATATATATATAGGAGACGAGGAAGAGAACACATAGACATGAATAAAGAAAGGGATAGAAAGAAAAAAGAGTGGGGAAGGTAAGAGTAGGGAAGGTAAGAGTGGGGAAGGTAAGAGTGGGGAAGGTAAGAGAGGAAAACGGAGGGACAGCGCGAGAAATTATTACCCACCTCCCCATCCCCACCCAAAAAAGAAGACGAAAGAGAAAGAGCTAAGCCACACGAACAGTACATAAATCGTAAGTTTTCCAAGTACAAAATGTCAAATAATCATGCAGCCAGTCAACAAAGCCACCGCGAAACCATCTCAACCACACCACAAGCCAACAGACTTATAATCGCACAAACAGAGGAAGGTATACAATAATGAACAGAGGAAGGTATACAATAATGAACAGAGGAAGGTATACAATAACAAACAGAGGAAGGTATACAATAACAAACAGAGGAAGGTATACAATAATGAACAGAGGAAGGTATACAATAACAAACAGAGGAAGGTATACAATAATGAACAGAGGAAGGTATACAATAACAAACAGAGGAAGGTATACAATAACAAACAGAGGAAGGTATACAATAATGAACAGAGGAAGGTATACAATAATGAACAGAGGAAGGTATACAATAATGAACAGAGGAAGGTATACAATAACAAACAGAGGAAGGTATACAATAATGAACAGAGGAAGGTATACAATATTGAACAGAGGAAGGTATACAATATTGAACAGAGGAAGGTATACAATAACAAACAGAGGAAGGTATACAATAATGAACAGAGGAAGGTATACAATAATGAACAGAGGAAGGTATACAATAACAAACAGAGGAAGGTATACAATAATGAACAGAGGAAGGTATACAATAACAAACAGAGGAAGGTATACAATAATGAACAGAGGAAGGTATACAATATTGAACAGAGGAAGGTATACAATATTGAACAGAGGAAGGTATACAATAACAAACAGAGGAAGGTATACAATAATGAACAGAGGAAGGTATACAATAATGAACAGAGGAAGGTATACAATAATGAACAGAGGAAGGTATACAATAATGAACAGAGGAAGGTATACAATAATGAACAGAGGAAGGTATACAATAACAAACAGAGGAAGGTATACAATAATGAACAGAGGAAGGTATACAATAATGAACAGAGGAAGGTATACAATAATGAACAGAGGAAAGTATACAATAATGAACAGAGGAAGGTATACAATAACGAACAGAGGAAGGTATACAATAATGAACAGAGGAAGATATACAATAATGAACAGAGGAAGGTATACAATAACAAACAGAGGAAGGTATTCAATAATGAACAGAGGAAGGTATACAATCATGAACAGAGGAAGGTATACAATAATGAACAGAGGAAGGTATACAATAATGAACAGAGGAAGGTATACAATAACAAACAGAGGAAGGTATACAATAACAAACAGAGGAAGGTATACAATAACAAACAGAGGAAGGTATACAATAATGAACAGAGGAAGGTATACAATAATGAACAGAGGAAGGTATACAATAATGAACAGAGGAAGGTATACAATAACAAACAGAGGAAGGTATACAATAACAAACAGAGGAAGGTATACAATATTGAACAGAGGAAGGTATACAATAATGAACAGAGGAAGGTATACAATAATGAACAGAGGAAGGTATACAATAATGAACAGAGGAAGGTATACAATAACAAACAGAGGAAGGTATACAATAATGAACAGAGGAAGGTATACAATAACAAACAGAGGAAGGTATACAATAATGAACAGAGGAAGGTATATAATATTGAACAGAGGAAGGTATACAATAACAAACAGAGGAAGGTATACAATAACAAACAGAGGAAGGTATACAATAATGAACAGAGGAAGGTATACAATATTGAACAGAGGAAGGTATACAATATTGAACAGAGGAAGGTATACAATAACAAACAGAGGAAGGTATACAATAATGAACAGAGGAAGGTATACAATAATGAACAGAGGAAGGTATACAATAATGAACAGAGGAAGGTATACAATAACAAACAGAGGAAGGTATACAATAACAAACAGAGGAAGGTATATAATACAATCATGAACATAATATGTAAAACGAAACACAAACAAAACAGACTCTCTCATCCGAACCACCGCTGAAAACACAAATAGACAAATATGGTATGGACCTGTAGTAAGAAGCACTTACATTTCCTGAAAGACCGACCAAATCAGAAAGCAAAATATTAGAATTCTTACCGTTCTTTCCGCGTCCTTGCTTTAATGCTTTTAAAAATGCCATCTCTTATTTTTAAGCTTTTATTGTCATTGGCGCAAAACGAATTTCGTTGTAAGAAAACGGAGACACGTGTGGAGTCTCACGCAGCATACACTTCCTACTCTTGTTTTGTTTTAATGTCCCGTGCACTAGATGAATAGAGAGCATTCCACATTTTAATGCGAATGACTGTTTGGACAGAGGAACCTGTTTTTCGGCATCGTGCTGAGACATGTATCAGATTGTGTCTCTGTCTCTAGTATATGTCGGTCTTTGTCTCTTTCTCTGTCTCTCTGTTTCTTTTTGTTTCTGTCTGTCTCTGTCTCTCTGTCTCCTTGTCTCTCTCTCTCTCTCTCTCTCTCTCTCTCTCTCTCTCTCTCTCTCTCTCTCTCTCTCTCTCTCTCTCTCTGCAGTTTCAGGAACAGGTCCTAAACTCTTCACTGAAAAGACTGCCAAGGACATTGCATTATTCTGCTACGAATGTTCATGTACTTTTTCGTCTTCCTTTTTTTCGCTTCACTTTCTTTTGAGAAAGCATGGGAAGGCATGTTTATAGAAAGGTCCCAATTATAAATCAGTAGTCGCCAGAAAGTACGGCATTAAAGGAAATCCCTCCTTTTTCAAGTCGGGACGTACAGATAGGTTCCACTGTGTTCTTCACAAACAGGATGCGTGTGCTGATGCTGATAGCGTAATAAGCTGGCGATGATGCAGAGGCAACTGCTTCCGTTCCTACTTTATGATTATCACAACAGCAACGCACACAGTGAATCCTTCCTTTTAAGAACTCCAAAAAGCTGAGATAATCAGGCTTTAAACAGAAAAGAGTCTTAAAGGTGGTCGTCTACATTTTTGCTTTTTTTTCAATAATCTTAAGGTTAGATTTCGCTAAAAAGTTATGTCAAATGATGAATGAACCATGGGGGAAAAAGTTATAGAAACAAAATATATGTAAAAAAAAGATTTTATTTTTGGGTAGCGTGCCTCACGCTTCCAATATTTTGTTTTCTGTTTCCTGAGAACATGTGCTTTGCCTAAAAATACTGACCAATCAAATTCAAGTCACTATGCTTATAGCCACGCCCAAACAAGTGCAGCAACAGTTTGACACTGGAGCGCTGTCCACACTTTTTTTAAACGCACGAAATGCACGGGATTTGAGAGGAGTTTTGCGCTTGGCATTTTCCAAATAAGGATATCCTACTATGAGTACTACGCTGGAATACTACATAGAGAATACTACATGGCTTGCTGTGTCGTACCAGATTTACACGAGGTTTTTTTTTTAAAATATTGAACTGCGAGCGAAAGCGAGCTGTTCACTATTTGAAAAAGCAACGTGCGTATAACGTGCGCCACACACAAGACAGAAGTCGCAGCACAGGCTTCATGTCTCACACAGTCACATTATTATTCTGACTCCGGACCAACCAGTCCTAGCACTAACCCCACAATGCCAGACGCCAGGCGGAGCAGCCACTAGATTGCCAATTTTAAAGTCTTAGGGGCCGGGGTTCGAACCCACGACCTCCCGATCATGGGGCGGACGCCTTACCACTAGGCCAACCGTGCCGGAACGCACACAGTAGATCCTTCCTTTTAAGACCTACAAAAAGCTGAGATAATCGATTAATCAGGCTTTAAACAGGAAGGAGTCTTAACATTGGGACAATTAACATGGAATGACATTGTCATTATGAAGAAAAGATTCTGGAATAGCAAGATCGTTAAAGGGTGGAGTCTCAACAAAGAGGTCTTGAGAGGTGGTTCCGCTGTAGTAGATATGTGTGTATCATACAGCTTATGATTGGTGGCAACTTCAGTGGACAGGGGAAGGGAGCGGTAGGAGGAGGAAAGGACAAACAAAGAAGTTCAGGGCCGGACTAGGCTAAGAGGAGGGGGGGGGGGGGGGGGTTTGCCAGTGGTGGTCCAGGGGGATGTTCCCCCTGGCAGCAGGGGCGGATCAGTTCATTTTATGGGGGGGGGGGGTCAAAAGTATATTGTGAAGATATGGGTGTGAAGGCGCGAAGCGCCGATCCGACGGCGCAAAGTGCCTAGCTTGCTAGGGGGGTCCGGGGGCATGCCCCCCCCGGAAAATTAAAAAAAAAAAGGATGCAAAATGGTGCAATCTGGTGCATTCTGAGGATGATCATTACCAGTTTCAGGCAGCAGATTTTGTCACTGATTAATACCCCAAAAATTGAAACTCAATGTAAAATGAAGAAATGCATACCTCATTCAATATTTTTATTTTTTGGCTGGGGGGGGGGGGGGGGGGGTCCGGAAACCCATGAAACACCCCCCCCCCCCCACCCCGTCGTCCGCCCCTGGGCGGGTCTGCCCATTGTGGGGGTCAGGGGGCGAAGCCCCCTGAAGCTGATGGGTAGGTCATATTCTGAGATAGGAAAATGGTCGCTCCTTGCATGAAACGGCATAAAATAAGCAATAATAAAAAAAAATTAAATAAGTAAGGTACATGTTTAGGCTAGGGGGGGGGGGTTGCGCAACCCCCATAACCCCCCGGTAGTCCGGCCCTGAAGTTCAAACAGGACAGAGATCGAGAGAGAGAGAGAGAAAGAGAGAGAGAGAGAAAGAGAGAGAGAGAGAGAGAGAGAGAGAGAGAGAGAGAGAGAGAGAGGAAGGGGGGGAGAGAGAGGAGGGGGGGAGAGATAGGAAGGGGGGAGAGATAGGAAGGGGGGAGAGAGAGAAAGGGGGGGGGAGAGAGAGAGAGAGCGAGAGAGAAAGGAAGGGGGGAGAGAGAGGAAGGGGGGGGGGGAGGGAGAGAGAGAGAGAGAGAGAGAGAGAGAGAGGACAAACAAATAAGTTCAAACAGGACAGAGATCGAGAGAGAGAGGAGGGGGGGGCAGAGAGAGAGAGAGGGAGAGAGAGAGAGAGAGAGAGAGAGCAAAAGAGAGAGGAGAGAGGGAGAGAGAGATAGAGAGAGAGAGAGATAGAGAGGTCAGTGAGAGAGATATATAGAGGTCAGTGAGGGAGAGAGAAAGAGAGATATGGAACAGAGAGTGTTTGGGGGGGGGATGCGGGGGGGGGGGGGGTGAGAGATGAAACGACAGCCAGGCATTGACCGACTCCGAGAGAGAGAGAGAGGGGAAAAAACAAGTCGCGTAAGGCGAAAATACAATATTTAGTCAAGTAGCTGTCGAACTCACAGAATGAAACTGAACGCAATGCCATTTTTCAGCAAGACCGTATACTCGTAGCATCGTCAGTCCACCGCTCATGGCAAAGGCAGTGAAATTGACAAGAAGAGCGGGGTAGTAGTTGCGCTAAGAAGGATATAGCACGCTTTTCTGTACCTCTCTTTGTTTTAACTTTCTGAGCGTGTTTTTAATCCAAACATATCATATCTATATGTTTGTGGAATCAGGAACCGACAAGGAATAAGATGAAAGTGTTTTTAAATTGATTTCGACAATTTAATTTTGATAATAATTTTTATATATTTAATTTTCAGAGCTTGTTTTTAATCCGAATATAACATATTTATATGTTTTTGGAATCAGCAAATGATGGAGAATAAGATAAACGTAAATTTGGATCGTTTTATAAATTTTTATTTATTTTTTACAATTTTCAGATTTTTAATGACCAAAGTCATTAATTAATTTTAAGCCACCAAGCTGAAATGCAATACCGAAGTCCGGGCTTCGTCGAAGATTACTTGACCAAAATTTCAACCAATTTGGTTGAAAAATGAGGGCGTGACAGTGCCGCCTCAACTTTCACGAAAAGCCGGATATGACGTCATCAAAGACATTTATCAAAAAAATTAAAAAAAACCTATGGGGATTTCATACCCAGGAACTCTCATGTCAAATTTCATAAAGATCGGTCCAGTAGTTTAGTCTGAATCGCTCTACACACACACACACACAAACACACAGACACACAGACACACAGACACACACACGCACATACACCACGACCCTCGTTTCGATTCCCCCTCGATGTTAAAATATTTAGTCAAAACTTGACTAAATATAAAAAGAGATAAGGTGATAGAGTGAGAGAAA